>NC_088920.1:4955000-5060000 GCF_038396675.1 Hydra vulgaris
ATATATATATATATATATATATATATATATATATATATATATATATATATATATATATATATATATATATACTTGTTTAAGCTCTTGGCCTCTACAACAATATACGGAAGTTTGATCCAAATTCGGCACACTCTGTTTGAGAAGAAATGTATCCTTGAACTAACCGATGCACGAAAGTCATTTATTTCATGAGGGGTGAAACACTGCATCCTGATTTTATATTTGTAACCTCTAGTTGAGGAACACGGGTCATCTAATTCAACATTTGACTTAAAGACTGGTTTTACATTCAGATTAACATACTCTAAATGGTTCAATATCTTGTATAAGTGATTCAAATCTCCTCGTTTTCTTCTAAGATCGAAAGTCGTTAACCCCATTCTAACTAGCTGCTTTTTATAACAAAGCCTTTGATTTGAGTAAGGTATTTTTGTAGCCCTGTGTTGAACTCGTTCATTCATTGAAATTTCAGCTAGATTTGGCAGACTCCGTGCTGGAGCAGCAAATTCAAGATGGAAAATTTGCTGGAGCAGCAAATTTTCCACATATTTCCACATATCTCTACTTTCAAAGAGATTTTTTAACAAACCTTGTATTTTTGAAGCTTTGTTAACACACATACTTGTGTTTGATGTTACCATTTTATATCCGGTTGTATAAAAATACCAAGATCTCTCTCTATAACACTGGTGGTGATGTCATAATGTTGTCAAGGTCAGTTTGTATTTCCAAGTGTTTATCAAGAGAATCCTCTATGACTATTAATTTGCTATGGTTAGCATAAATTTTAAATGTGTTTTTCACAACTTCTGGCAAGTCGTTTATGAATAGCAAAAATAAAATGGGACCCAGAACTTGACCCTCAGGAACGCCACTGGTAACAGATACCCATTCTGAAAATGTATGACCAATAGTTACTCTTTGTTTCCTATTTGTAAGAAAACTTTTAATCAAGTTATATATTTGTCCTGTTATACTATATGCTTCAATTTTTTTCAATAACCTTTTGTGTTCTACTTTATTAAAAGTTTTAGAGAAGTCAAGATATATTACTTTGCAGCTTCATATGTAATGGTGTCAATTGTCTCAATCAAATTTGTTGTGCATGATTTGTTTGGAACAAAACCAGTTTGCCTATCAGAAATAAGGTTATTTGAAATGTTCTAGAATTATGTCCCGAATAAGCTTTTCGAACTACTTAAAAATTACAGACGTCAAGGACATTGGTCTATAGTTTTCCGGTTCAAGTTTTGATCCCCCTTTATAAATAGGTCATATATTTGCAACAGACCAATGGTATGGAACACAACCAGTGTCAAAATTCAATTTGAAAATATAGACCATTGGATCAACAAAACCTTTTGCAGCATGTTTTAAATAAACAGACTAATTTCATCAAAACCCATCGTTTTTGACTTATCAATACTTTCTAACATTTTAAGTATTTTTCATTGGTAATCATATCAAATAATATGCTGTCTTCACACTTATTTTTACATCTTTGCAAGAACTTGGGTATTGCTTGGTCATCATCTTTTACAAAGACTGACTTTAATTGCTTATTTAATATATTTGAAATGTCTGATATTTCAGTTGTAATTTGTTCTTTTTTATTTTTCATGGCTCTAATTTGAGACTTAACATTTTGTTTTTTACTTACGTAAGAGAATAAAAGTTTAAATGTTAGCATTTAAACTTTTATTCTACTAAATCCCTTTTTACTAAATCCGTTTTGTATTCTCGATTTGATCTTTAAATTTGTTTTTAAACATTAGCGCAAATTTTGTTGAATTTCTTTCGAGATTCTTGACTTGACGATACGCATTCGAATAAAATAGAGATTGTTTCATCTTTATTGCCTTTTAAACTTTTGCATCCAGCCATGGTTGGCTACTCTTTTTTTTGTTATTAAAATTAGGAACAAACAATCAACAAGGTTCATTATAAATATGTAAAAATAACTCAAGGCACTCATAGACTGATTTATCATAAAATAGCTCAATCCAGTTGACTTGTTTTAAATATTCAATCATTTGTGCATATTTACCTTTTTTAAAGCAAAAGTTATCTCTTGTGAATACTATATTGTCACTAAAACTTTTAAATGTTAAAAAGTTTATTACTTGGTATAAAGAACAATCATTTAAAACTTTAATAAACTCATGCTCAGTTGGGTTTTCATTTGAATAAGTTATTGGACCGTCATCTGTCCAATCTATATTAGGGAAATTGAAATCTTCTACAGCAATTAGATCCGTGTATTTTTTGCCACTTATGAGTTTTGAGGCAGTTTTGATTGAGTCTAAAATTGATTTTGAGTAATCAGCTGTAGAATTTGGTAATCATTATATACCACCAAGAATCAGCTTAAAATTATTACAATTTATTGAGCACCAGACTTGTTCAATCTATGTATATATATTTATATATATATATATATATATATATATATATATATATATATATATATATATATAATATATATATATATATATACATACATACATATATATATATATATATATATATATATATATATATATATATATATATATATATATATATATACATATATATATATATATATATATATATATATATATATATATATATATATATATATATATATATATATATATATATATATATATATATATATATATATATATATATATATATATATATATATATATATTTGAAAGATGACATCTTGTATGAGAGTATATTATATATTATTTTAAAACATCAAGAAATACAGATTCTCTCAATACAAATAATATTATTTTATAAGAAATTTTCGCTGGGTTATAGATACCAGCATCATCAGCTTGTAAAATGTTACAATAATTTTCAATCGTTATAGTTTATATAAAATTGTTACTATTGACGTCAGCGGTTGAATGGCTTCTTTTGATTTTTAAATTTTAAAAATGGCGTCCAAAACATAGTTTTTACATATTGGCCTTCATCAAGGTTAATTCCGCCGTTTCGCGCAGAGCACATGTTGTTTTGTATTTCTAACGCCTCTCTAATTTTTCTTTCAAACTTTTTATTTTCTACTTTTAACGTTCTTGTTTTTTCCCAAATAATATTTTCTTTGCAAAAGGTTTTATGATATGCTAATGCAGATTGATTAGGCTTGTTTTCATTAATGCTCTTCTGATGTTGATGCATCCGCGTACTTACCTGCATTTTTGTTTCACCTACGTAGACTTTGGAGCAGTTGCATTTTATTATATACGTTCCAGGTTGGCTGTTACTTGGTAGTTTTGTTTTGTTTTTTGATGTTAATAAAGATCTTAAATTTGGGTTTGATTTAAATACTGCTCTGTACCCTGCTTTTCGGAATATTTTTCGAAGTTTTGGTGAAAGGCCTGGTACCCAAGGTAAAGACACTACAGGAAGATTGTTGCATTCTGATGGAGTTTTGTTTTTATTTTGTCTTTTTTGATGGAATTGGTGTGTAATAAACAATTTGCAAAGAAAATATGATTTGGGAAAAAACAAGAACGTTAAAAGTAGAAAATAAAAAGTTTGAAAGAAAAATTAGAGAGGCGTTAGAAATACAAAACAACATGTGCTCTGCGCGAAACGGCGGAATTAACCTTGATGAAGGCCAATATGTAAAAACTATGTTTTGGACGCCATTTTTAAAATTTAAAAATCAAAAGAAGCCATTCAACCGCTGACGTCAATAGTAACAATTTTATATAAACTATAACGATTAAAAATTATTGTAACATTTTACAAGCTGATGATGCTGGTATCTATAACCCAGCGAAAATTTCTTATAAAATAATATTATTTGTATTAAGAGAAACTGTATTTCTTGATGTTTTAAAATAATATATATATATATAAATATATATATATATTTTTATATATATATATATTTTTATATATATATATATATATATATATATATATATATATATATATATATATATATATATATATATATATATATATATATATATATATATATATATATATATATTAACCATTAACTGTAAAAAAAATAGTTCAAATTACAAAAATTGCGTAAGTTATATTTACTTTGGATTTTTAAAAGATTTTTTGAGATTTAAGAAATTAAAAAGTAACTAAAACTTTATAAAACTTTTATTATTATAATTATTCTAATTACTTCTAATTTATAATTTTTAATTAATTATAATTTATATCTAAATTATATAGTTATTGTTGTTTTATTGTTATTTTTATTTTATTTCAAGTCAAAAAGAATATGAAGAGAATAAAGACTTTCTAAAAAAGCTTTTCTTTTGTTTTTTCATTTTCTAAATGTAAAATAAAATAGCAAGCAAAAAAGCCCATTCTGGTTGGAAAGGAACACTTTAGAACCATTATATTAAACAGTGGAAGATCATTTTTTAAAAATGAGACATCATCAACACATTAAAGGAAATCAATAAAACATCTAGCCCTTGATATAAAACCCAAAAAATTACTTAAAAATTCAGCAGTTCAAAATACTGGAAGAGAAGAGGTAAATATTCCGTACTATTGCAGAAAAAGTTTAAAAACTTTACGCAATAAAATAATTTTTTTCAAACAGCCATAATCAAATTTATTCTTTTATAAAAGATAAAAAATATATATCGTAGGTTTATCTAAATTAAACTTTGCAAATCTGGCAACGTTTATTTTTTTTTTTTTTTTTTATTTCTTTTCTAAGCAGTATAAAAATCAGAACATAAACATATAACAGTTATATAAATTTTGCTAAAACATAATTCTAACTTGTAACGTAACTAAGAATGTACTTAAGCAACTATTTTATAAAAAAAACACAACCTTTTACAAAATTATGTCATCTCCAAATATTTGTTACCTCACCTAAAGACAAAGCTAAATTGTTTGCTAAGAACTTCTCACTATATTTTACTACATCAATTGATTCCACAAGTGACATTCTATCTGATAAAGCCGATAAACAGGTTGATCCATTGCTTGACATTTGCGTCACTCTCATTTGTATCTCACTCAGCTTGGGTATCTGAAGTGATTACCTAATTAGATTTTTTGACATTTTAGCATGAAAAGGATCTAACTTCTGCTGCAGCATGGGGCTCTCAGTGGCTCGTGAATTTTAACTCAGATAAAAACTCAATTTTTTTTCAGCTAATCATTATCACAATAACTTAGATCTATTTTTATGAATGGTAATATACTCGATGAAACATTAAAATGTTTCATCGGGTAAATGAATTTGAACGTAAAACTCTTACTTCTGATCTTTCTGAGAAACTATATATCAAATCCATTGCAAAATAAGCATCTAATGTTGCATTTCTTTATTGTGCCACTTTCTTACTCAGGATTCTTTATCTTAATAAATCTCTTATCTGTTCTTGCATGGAATACTGTTTTCCATATCAGGGGCATATCTTACACGGATGCTCTTTCTCTTTTAGACAATGTGCAAAAACCTCCAACCTCACATTGTCATGACGTTGCTTCTCTTTTTTTTTTCTATAAATAAATGTATTTTAGTAGATTTTAGTAGATGGTACAAGAGACGCAGCTCTAAAGAGCTAGCGCCTCTTGTGCCGTCTACTAAAAATCAATCTTATGATACTGGTCAAAGTCTCATCTTTTTACTGCAACTGTTCCTAAGTGCTCTAAATATTTTTATTTGTCTACTTTTTTTCCTTCATATCAGTTCTTTGGAATTTGCTCCCTTCATCTTGTTTTCCTGATTCATATAACTTGCAATACTTTAAGTCATTTGTTAATCGTTATTTTGGTCTACAAACTTTATCTTTTCTCTCCCAGTAACTTTCAGCTCATATTATAACATATTATAAAAGCATAAAAACATATTATGAAACAAATAGAAAAAGAAGGTTGAAAACTGTGAAGAAATTATAAGCTGGATAAAAAAAGATTTATGTTCCAACAAAAAGTAAAACTTAACCTTTCAAACTGGCACCACCAAGATGTGATGATATCAGATGTAAAAATTAACTTAAAAGTTACAAAGTACTGTAAACAAAAAAGAAGAAAAGGAGAAATAGCTGACAACTGCTGAAAAAGAGTTGATACCTATTTCTGGAACCCTTAAATATTCGTAAAATGATTTTATGAGATTTTCAGAGTATATAAATAATATGAGTAATATGAAGTTGATTTTGAGATAAACATTCATAACAACTCTTAATACAGAGACACAATTAAAACAAATAAGGTTCTGATGATAATTATATTAGAAAATAATTTTTTAATAATTTTATCATTGAATGATATTAAAGTTTTTTTTTTAATACAAATCATTAAAATACCTATCAATCAAAAAAAAAAATACTAAATGCATTGTTTTGAGTATAAGTAAGCACAAAAGTAAAAGCACAAGAATAAAAGAAAGTATCTTGCTTTTATTCCCCACTCTTAATTACAATACCCTAATCCACTAAAACAAAATATGGATCAATCAAGCATAAAAAAATAAAGGCAACTTTGAAGAAAATTATGAAAATTACCATCCACTCCGATGATGTTTTCAGGACACTTTTTCAGTCTTTTATCAGAAGCTACAGGCACTAAAACATGCAGGAAAATTTTATGCCATATTGTGGGCTGAGACTCATACATGGCCTGAGCAGACACACTCATGGTCTGAGCAGACACATACATGGTGTGAGCAGACACAAACTAAAATTCATTATTATTCAATTAAATGAACAAAACAAACAGAAATACCAATGTTAACAACTATTTTTGGAATATAGTAGCTGTTGTCTTTTTAAAAAAAACAATATTATAGTTACCTTTTTTTCTTTTCTTTGTTTGCTTTTTTTTTTTGGCAGAAAGACTTTTCACATTTCTGGATAATCTAAAGTTATTACTCTGAACAATCAAAAACTTTCACATTAAAATAAATATGGAACAAATTTATGAACTTCTATCCTTTGTTTGTATTATTTTTTTATTTTTGTTTAAAACAGAATTAATAACTTTTTTTAATAAGTATTTAAAAACGAAAAATAAAAATAAAAAAAATGAAATAAAAAAATAAATAAAAAAATTAATAAAAATGAAACCAATAAATAACAACTGAAATAACTAAAGTTCATTTTTATTGAACTTTTTAAAAGAACAAATACACAAAAACCCAATCATTAATGATTATTTATTAATAATTCTCTGGGTCTCTACGTTTTATGAACTTGATGTTTCTATATTTTAAGTAATTTTACAAAAACCAGTATTATAATTATCATTCTTGGCAGAAGTCCTAGTGTCTATTTCTGAAGATTTTGATGAATCTAAATGATATAATAAAGTTATGACTACAAACTAGGGTTGGTGTCAAATAAATTTGATCAAACTCTAATACATTAATTCTAAATTCCTAAATACAAATATATGCAATTAGAGTTTTTCAAGGACAAATGCAAATACAATTATTAATATTTTAGTGAAATTACAAGTAATTTTAACTATAATTTTTTGTTTTTTAAACAAGTGATCAACTCTAATCAACTTTAGTAATTACTTAAATCTTATTTACATTTATCTTTATTTTCTTATTATATAAATTATTCTTATATATCTTAACTAATATATTATCTTGTATGTCTTCTATTTTAATTTTTTTTAAATAAAATATACATTTATTATTTTGAGGACAATTTTCAAAAAACTCAATGCCTCAATAACATATCTCAATAAAAGATTTACTTTTATTGAGATATGTTATTGATATTACTATTAAAAAAGGTTTCTTTGCTATTGTATTTTTATTCTTAACTTAATATAAAGTAATTGAAGAACAATTACTAAAACTGTTTAAAGAACATTTAAAGAACTTGTAAGTCAATACTGATATAATAATGGTATACTGACAATGATATATAATTAACAACAGTGAGTGTCACTCTTCAAGATGAGTTTTTTCTCTATCTCTTCAATTAAATCCACCTACCTTAGACTCTTAAGTCGAGGACTACACCACAGTCAAAGAAACTAATTTAATTTTTTTACAACTTTTATTCACAAATCTCTTAGCTCTTATTTAACTGTCACAACTCTTTTATTTTGAAAACATGTTTAATAAATAAAATTGCTATTTATAACTAAAAGTAATAAAAAAACTCAACAAAATACCAAAAAAAGTGTTAATCAAAGTTGGTTTTCTAACATTTTTATAGTCTGTTTCACAATATTTTACCATAAAATTTCCCATAACAATTGTCTATATAAAACACAAAACTTTACTCGTTTGTTCTAAAATAACTTATATTTTTGTGAAAATTTTTGTAAGTTTTTGGGAAAATTTCAGGGAAATTTTCATCCCTATGTAGAACGTTGAGATGTTACTACATCCATGTAGTAACATCTACAACTATGTTACTACATCTTGTATAACTGAATGTAATGCTAAATTTATCTCTTGCAAAATTTTATATAATATATTTATAAAAAAAAACCATGCCAGTTGTACATACTTAAAGAGTATGGATAACACATTATCCCAAAAAATAAATATAAATTTTCGTTATTAAGGTGCTCCAAGAAGACCTACCAGTCTTATAACAGAATTGACTGCAACAATAATTCTAGCAAGACTGGAAAAAATTCTAGCAAGACTGCTAGAATTTTTTCCGTGAATTACCATAAAAATGGATATTCACTCTTTTTTCTCAAATTTCTAAAAACTTCAGATGTTTTTTGCTATTGATTGGTAATAAAAAAATATAAAATTTTTAAATACGGCAACGTTTGCGTTCAAACAACTATATTTCTATAACTGAGAATAAAATCATTTTATGTTCTAAATCATCCTAATATATATAAATATATATATATATATATATATATATATATATATATATATATATATATATATATATATATATATATATATATTATATATATATATACATATATATATATATATATATATATATATATATATATATATATATATATATATATATATATATATATATATATATATATATATATATATGTACATATCTATATATATATATATACATATATATATATATATATATATATATATATATATATATATATATATATATATATATATATATATATATATATATATATATATATATATATATATATATATATATATATATATACATACTTACATTCATATATATAAATATATGTAATAATTATCATATAGTAAATAAAATAAAAATGTAAATAAATATAAATAAATAGATTTATTAACCTTTTTTTTTCTTGACTATATAAGTTATCTAAAATTTAAAAAATTATTATTTTTATTTAAAAACCAAAAGAAATTTATAAACCTGAAGCAAAATAAAAGCACAATTTTGATTTGCTTAAATTAAAGAAACATTCTTAGAAAAAAGTAAAAAAAAAAAGTTGTTATTACTGTTTAGTTATTGTTACCTTCGAATTCTTTCTCAATTTCAGTTACTAAATCATACCGCTCAAAAGCTTTTAACTCTTTTTTTAATTGCACCCATGAAAGATTGCCGTTTTTTTCCTTCCACTTTTTTAATACACTTTCAACTTTCTCATAACTTTTTGTATTTTCACAGCCAATGTTATAAAGATCTGAATCATTTAAGCCTAGATGTCTTCCCCATCGCAACCAGACACTTCCAATTTTATAGCTTGTTTTACCACAAGGTCTTGAAATCAGTTTATCAGAAGTCAAACTATTTCTTGACACTAAATATAAGAAATTTAACTTTCAGGGAACTAAAAAATATTTAAAATAAACGAATTAAAATAGATAAAAAATTAACTATTAAAAACAAGATAAAAACTTAAATAAATTAGTAGTGTCATGTATTTACATATATGCCATAAATGATAAAAATTAAGTGTTGTAACTAAGTGTTGTAAATTTTAAAAATATTATCTACTTTTTCTATTAGCTAAATGAAATGCTTATAACTAAATGTATTGTAAAAAGTATCTAGAGTGCGTAACTTTTATAACAAAACACAACTCCATCATGTTATTTGTAATTATCAAGTATTGTCAACAAGTCATCAAATGTAATCAATCATCACCAACTATAATTACCTGTCTTCAACAGGCCAAAATACTAAAGGTTTAATATTTTGGCCTGTTAAATCTATTGTTTCAACTAATTATTCACAAGATGAAAACAAAAGCATAAGATGCTTAGTAAATTTTGGTAACTTTTATAATGAGAAGTATATTAAAATATTACCTATATTAAATTTATGATATGATATGATATTAATAATATGATATGATATTAATGATATGATATTAAGTTTATGATATACCTACATTAAACTTATGATAATTTAAACATTACCTATTTTAAATTAGTTATAATGAGAAGTATATTAAAAATGTTACCTATATTTAAAAAAATAATACGGTTTTTTGAACACTTTTTTGAACACTTCATCTGGGTTTTAGAAAATATAATTTTATGGGTAAAAAAATTAACTTAAAGTTTAATTTTTTTCCTGTAAGTTAAAACAGGCTCAGAACTTTTTATTAAAAATTTCTAGTAAGGAAAAACAGAGTTGATTTCTAGTAAGTTAAAACAAGGTTAAAACCTTTTACTTAAGATTGTAAAAAAAAAAGAAACGTAAAAACAAACACAAAAATTATATATTACTATTGTATTAGTTAAAAACAAACTATAACAATTTATCTGTCTCAATCACAACATAAATAAATGCTAAAGTTCACAGTAGACCACAAATAATTATGATACAATCATGAAACATTTATATTTACAGACCACTAAAAAAAATTTTATCTAAGGAAAATAAAGTTACTAAAAAAAACCTTCTATTTAGATGAGGAACTTCTATTTAGGTGAGTAATATATTAGGAGCCTGGTGCTATTTCTGTTTTCTCATTTAATAAAAAGTAAATCTATGTGACTACCCTGTACAAATTTTTATTTCTGATTCATTCACTGAGTTTTAAATAGAAAAGCATGACAAGTAAACACACATTTACTGACAGCTCTGGTTTCTGTGAAACATTACTGATAAAACTATTCTAGTTAAAATTATAACTTATATAAACAGTATGTAAATATGTACATAAACAGAGGTTTAAATGATATTAGACATAGATAAGAAAAATCTTTTAATAAACTCTAGTGAAATGTTGCAATATTAAAATTCTTAAATTTGCAAACTAAAGTATAATGACATAATTTTATATTATTATTACTTACTTGTTTTTTTAGCATATATTATCTGTAAGCTTTTGAGCTTCGAAATTCACTTTAACAGCACTTGTTTAAATGTTTTGTAAACTTTTTAAAAAAAATAAAAAATAAAAATTTAATAAAAATTTATAAATAGTAAAATTAATTATCTAATAAGTTATAAAAATAATTAAAACGTTATGCACATGTAAATAATTAAAAAATAAATTTTTTATAATATATGCAATACAAACTCTTTATAAGTAGCAAAACAAATTCTTTATAAGTAGCTACAAAATCTCTATAAGTAGCTATGTTTAAGTATATATATATGTATGTGTATAAATCAGGGTTGTCACCATTATTTAAGAACAAAACCTTGTAATTCACACCAACTTTATTGATTTCAAATTATAACTTGTTGAAACGACTTCCAACGTAAACAATTTTAAATGCGGTTAAAAGAGTAGATGAACTTTCCTCTAAGAAATTCGGAAACTGTATGTAAGCTTGATCACATTCATTTGACGTAATATGTAAGCAAGAAAGAATTAGTTGTAGCACGGATATAATCTGATGAAAAAGATCAGATTTTTGTTTAGAAAGAATTGAAACTAGATCGATGCAACCAGTTGCTTGCAGAATAAAAAATCAATTCAAAATTCTCTCAAACTTGTTTTTCCAGGATTCCAATGATAATGAGACAACAATCTTTATAGTATCTATTGATGACATCCTGAGATAACGCATACTTTCTCCACAATTCGATAATGTAACATTCTGCAGCAAATCCATTTATCATTAATTTTAATGGCAGAAAGTTTTCCTTTTTAGTGAAATTAAATGTTTGATGTTGCCATTAACGATGCATTGGAGCATCGGTTTGATAACCTCAGTAAGATTTTTTACAACAAACTAGCAATGTAACCAAAAAACTTCAATTTAGTCAAAGTTAACTCATCCTTTGTTCCCTTTAAAACTGTATCATAGCTCTTGCATTTTGGTTGCTAACTTTTAGGAAGA
This sequence comes from Hydra vulgaris, assembly GCF_038396675.1. Lineage (NCBI taxonomy): Eukaryota > Metazoa > Cnidaria > Hydrozoa > Anthoathecata > Hydridae > Hydra > Hydra vulgaris. The sequence continues at coordinate 4,967,200 of NC_088920.1, forward strand.
GTCTCCCAATACTTGGTTATTTTATCAAAATTCTTTCTAATTAAACAAAGCCTATCTGCAACTTTTTGGTCTTCAACCCAGCATGTTGAGCAAAATGCATAAGAAAAACTGTCAAATTCAGTAAAAATCATTAAAAAGGTTGGATCATGCTTTCATTAACTCCCCTATATTAGGGGATATTAGAATATAGGAGAGTTAATGAAAGCATCATACAACCTTTTTAATGATTCTGAGGCTGGAAGAACGAATTATATAACTGTTACTGAATTTGATAGTTTTCCTTATCCATTCAGCAGACTGAAAACTCAATTTGCAAGCCCCATGTATTACATAAAGGTTACAACTCCCAATGTTAAGAAGTTTAGGTAGCTCTTGTTGATCACGATGCTTTTTGAGAAGATTAAGAAGGGACAAGTTCACATTTGGAATATCCATTCTTAGTTGAGTTAGATTTATGCTATTATTAGTTGACAAAGATGCAGTCATTATTTCAAGTAAATTTTTTGTTGTGGGGTGACCTAAAAATTTAGAGTAAAGTATATGGATTCAACATGTAAAGTATATGGATTCAACATGATTTAGATCGCTGCTCCAAAACCGAATACTTAGATTCAAATGACAATTTTGAGAAAAATTGTTCAGGCTTTCATCAAATGAAACAGTATAATAAGGAGATTTTCTTATATTTTTAGTTTAGAGTCTGTGAAAATAAGGCTTATTTATAGCCCTTTTTTTAATAGCCCTTTTTTAAACAAAGGATCACTCAACCATTATTCTTTGAAATATCTTGCCATTTAAAATTTTAAAATTTTGTATTATTCTAAAAAAAGAGCAATTGTAAACACAATGATTTTCAATAAAAGTGTTAAATATTAACCCTGGTACACTGAAATAGGAAAATTTTTATTTGAAAACATTTCAAAACATTAAAAATAAATTAAAAAGTTCACTGATTTTCCTGATTTTTTTCTAAATCAATCATTTCCCCTAATATATACACAATCATAATTATTCGAATGACATAAAAATTTTTTAAAAATGCTACTTTTTATTTAATTATTTTTTGTTTATTTGTGCACTATAAGATAATTTAAAAGTAATTTGATTAAAATGCTTTGATTAAAATCTTGACAACAACAAAAAAGCTAATGTGAGCAAAACTACATAAAAATGGACAATCAATGACTCTAAACATGGACCGACATGTCAAAGTTTTATACTGCTCATTAAGGTCGGCAGTCTGAAGTCATACTAAAACAGCCTGCTGCCAGGGGCTTTGGTACATACATTGAATAACAAATATTCTGACTCGCAGCGGAGTGCTGCTACATTGACTGTGGGTTTTGCATGGGGCATTTACTCAAAGTGAAGTAGTTTTACCATTTTTACTTGAATATTTCCAAATGAAAAAAGCATATTTACAAGATTCTAGTTTTGCTTGGCAGGCTTTATTGGGTGATGACAAAAATCAAAATCTTAAAAAAAGCAAAAAAAAAATTCTGCTTTCTGATGAATCTTTGTTGATGAAACACAGTGTAAAATAAAAAAATATTTTGTTAAGTGATTTTCTACTAATATATATATATATATATATATATATATATATATATATATATATATATATATATATATATATATATATATATATATATATATATATATATATATATATATATATATATATATATATATATATATATATATATATATGTATATATATATACATACATACTCGTGCAAGGTCATTTTTAATTTTACTATTGCCGGGTTAGTTTTAGATTGTTTTTTTAATTGTTTTAAAGACAGTAAAAATTTATTTTTTAATTATTTGATAGACTGCCTGCCCCATTCAAACCCTCACTCGATGTAGCGGCATTTCCTGGTTGCAGCAGACTATATATAGTCGATGAAAAATGTAGAATGTATTTAAAAATATTCTCGCCTTTTAATTTGTATTTTTGTGGCTTTTTGAAAAAACATTAAATTCAATTAGTTTCTTCAATTAAATTAATGCGTTTTGTTGTAATCTAACCATATTTTTGTCATGATGATTTTTTATCTTATACTGCTGAATAAGGTGGGCAGTCCGACGTCATACCGAAACAGCCTGCTGCCAGGGGCTTCAGTACATACATCGACTGGCAAACATCCTAACGCGTAGCCGAGTGCTGTTACATTGACTGAGGGTTATTATTCTTTTTTTTTTTTTCCTTTTCTAAAAAAGTTGTATGGATTATGATAAGCAAAAAAAGTGTCTTAGGTTAGTAGAAGTTTTATTTATTTTACATAAAGTAAAATAGTTTTACCTAAAGTAAAATAGTTTCACCATTTTTGAAAATGGCATATATATTAGATTCTAGTTTTTCAAAAATCTTATCAGCAAATAGAAGATAATATAGCAATTCAAAATAAAATGTCTGCATTGAATAGAAAAAAAATGATTTTCAATTCTATTTTTATAGTAAATAAACATAAAATTATTAAGCTTTTTGGAGACAATGAACTCACAAGTAAAAACAAGTTGTGCAAATTAATTAATGAATTAAGAAATAAAAAAACAAAGTTATTGAAAAAATAATTTATTTTTCAAGTAAATATGAGTTTGTTATTTACTTTCCACAATAATCAGTATTAGGATGATCAGTACTGTTTTCGATTTTCATTAACAGTTTTCCAGATTCAAATACCCAAACTATATGTTAATGACAGTTAAGTAACAAACATTGTAAAAAATCGAAATAAAAACATAATAAAAAAAAAAGAAATATAAATTCCTTCTCTAAATCTGTTTGAGTTATTTTAAATCTGCCTTAGTCAAATCTTAGAACTGTGTCAAGCAAGTATAATTCTTGAAAATTAAAAAAAAACAAAAAGCACACATTTCATTTCATTCATATCATATTACACTGTAACATGATAAGAATATGAGTAAATACCCTTTATTTCTTAGCTGTGTCAAATTTAATATTTTATTATAATAAAAATAAATTTAAAAAAAGAGACACTATATTGCATGAATGTATTCATACTCAGTATTAACAAAAATAATAATAGCAAGTGGGCTTGGTGCAAACTTATTTTGACCATATATATATATATATATATATATATATATATATATATATATATATATATATATATATATATATATATATATATATATATATATATATATATATATATGTATGTATGTATGTATGTATATAATAATAATAATAATAATAATTATAATAATAATAATAATAATAATAATAAGATTGAGCTGTGGCATAAAGCGGAGCTGACCAAATGAATATGGTCAACTATTTTTAAACAAGTTAGTAGTTTTGGAATTTTTAACTTCATCTGGAAGTGTGTTCCAAATATTTACCACTCTATTTAAGAAAAATTATTCACTTTGACGACAGTTATTTGTGAGCTGTTTGGTTAGTCGTTCCTTATTTCTTCTAACTGTACCTGCTGGCCCAGGACAATCGCCGGATTGGGATTTTTTAGAGGGTGGATCCAGGATGTAGTATTAAGACCAGTGCTTTCCATAAATTACTGAATTGCATCTACCCGTGTGCTACGTGCTTTGATTAATTGGATAATGAGTAGGGCTAGTCGATCTTCATATTTTTTCCCCTTAATGAAAGGCATAATTTAGTGGCTCTTCTTTGTACACGCTCAATAACTTTTTCATCGAATTTGTTAAGTGTAGCCCATGCAGGCTTTCCATACTCAAGGTGAGGTCTCACAAATGTGGTATAAAGTGTTTTAAACACTGAAGGGTTCCAGTATCTAAACGTACGCTTGAGTGAAGCTAGTGCTGCATTAGCTTTAACTGCTGCATGTTTTGATTGATGTGACCATTTTAGATCTCTAGTTATTAAAATTCCAAGATCTCGCTCTTGGTTGGTAGACAATAAGTATGTTCGGCTGTTATCTTGATTTTGTATGCTATTACGATTTTTTTATCGTCAATACTTTGCATTTGCTTGCATTAAATTCCATGTTCCAATTATCTGCCCATTTAGCAACAGCATCAAGATCTTTCTGCAGCTGTTCAATGTCAAATTGATTTTTTATTATATTTATTAGTTTGCTGTCATCAGCAAAGAGCTTGAGTGAACATTTGGCTGCATCTGGCGTGTCATTTTTGTACATTATAAACAGTAGAGGACCTAGAACAGATCCTTGTGGCACACTGCTCTGAACTTTTATCCACTCAGAGTAGTTTTCGTCAAAAAGAACTCTTTGTTTTCTGTCCATAAGAAATGCCATCTAGTAGCCATCTCAATAGTTTACCTTTGAAACCATAAGCCTCTAATTTGACAACTAACGATTCATGACAGACTTTATCAAAGGCTTTTTATAAAATCCAGATAGATTATGATTGTGTAAAGGCCACAATTCAGTACCTCTGATGTAATGTCTTTTGTCTTAAATTTGTAACACATGATTTTTGTCTTACGAAGTCATGTTAATGCATAGTGATTAACTTGTGCTGAACCAGGTGACTCATCATATGTTTTTTCAATAATCTTTCCTTGATTCTACATATCATGGCTGTTAAAGATATTGGTCTATATTAAGATGGGTCGTTTTGTTTACCTTTTTCTCTATATTTATTGGTATTATTCTCTATATTGGTATCACATTCGCTTCTTTCCAATTATTAGGTATTATACCTGTTTCAAATGATAAAACTATCAGAAGATAATAGGCCAAGCTAAACCAGTGGCACACTCGTTGTGAACAGAAGGACTTATACCATCAGGGCCAATCGCTTTGTATTTCTTCAAAGCACTCAACTCGCCAAAAACTGCGGTTTCATTAAGATCAAATTGATCAATCTTGCATACCTGATCAGTCTTGTTTGGGAATGTGAACTTGTTTTTGTGGTCAATTTCAGAAAAAGCAGACTGAAACTGTTTGTTAAGACATTCTGCTTTTTCAAGCGATTTTGTTAGCTCCATGCCGTCTTTTATCAAAGAGGAAACAGTAAGCATTGCTTTTTGACTGAAAATATAGTTGTATACAACTTTTGGATTAGATTTTGAAAGTGAGACAAGTTTGATTCATAGCTTCTTCGTGCAGCGACTATGTCTTTTTTTAACTGCTTGCAAGTTGCTTTGTAGAGTGGGCTAATAGTTAGATGAGTAACGGGTGAGCTGGCTAGCAATTTTGACCAAGGGTTGAATTTCTTTTTTGTTAGATTTTTAATTCCTGTTGTAAACTATTTTGGTTTTGATCTCTGTTTTTGAGTTAATGTTGCTTGATTTGGTACATATTTAGCTAATCCTTATTTGTATAGAAACTCAATGATTTGGTTTATCATAATGGGATTGTTTTTGAATTTTTCAAGTTGTTTCCTCCATAGATTTTTATAGTCGCCTCTATCATAGTCTAGTTTAGTTAGTAATAACACCCTGGTTGTTGAGATTGATGGTTCAAACAAGAAACATATAAGAGTGTAATGGAAATTGTTTTTGAGTGAGATGCCAAGAGATGGACCAATATTGAGTTCTATAATTCTGAAGGGGCAGTCAGTTAGCACAAGGTCAAGAGTATATAGTATCAAGAGTATATATATATATATAAATATATATATAAATATATATATATATATATATATATATATATATATATATAAATATACATATATATTTATATATATATATAAATATATATATATATATATATATATATCTTTATCTATATATATATATATATATATATATATATATATATATATATATATATATATATATATACATATATATATATATATATATATATATATATATATATATTTATTTATAAATATATATATTTATAAATATATATATATATATATACATATATTTATATATATATATATATATATATATATATATATATATATATATATATATATATACATATATTTATATATATATATATATATATATATATATATATATATATATATATATGTATATATATATATATATATATATATATATATGTATATATATATATATCCATCTATAACCACAGAAATATTTAATAAAGCCGTTTCTTTTGAAAAACAACACACCACAATAACAGACGAACAACTTAGAATTATAACACATAGCCGAAAATTCCTCCTCTTCTACAACAATAACACATGGATAAAAAAATTGAACCATGAAAGTTTTGATGTAACCCTGGGCAGCTACAATGGCGCTGAAATTTGCGAACTAGTAGGGATCTACATTCTCAACGAATTATCTAATATAATTATAAAAACCGACATAGGGCTTTACCAAGATGATGGCTTGTTGATAATACGCAATTCTAACGGCCAAGAAATAGAGCGAATCCGAAAAAATATAATCCAAAAGTTTAAAGACGTTGGATTTCAAATAGATATAAAAACAAATCTTAAATCAGTTAACTTCCTTAATGTAACTTTCAATTTAGCCCAAAACACCCATAAGCCTTTCAAAAAACCCAGCGATAATCTTCAATATATCCACATATCTTCTAATCACCCACCACAAATTATTAAACACTTACCTACTTCAATATCAAACAGACTATCACAAAATTCCTCCAGCGAAGTTATATTTAATCAATCTAAAAACGAATATGAACAAGCACTAAAAAATAGCGGATACTAAAACTACTCCCTCAAATATCAGATCAAACAAAAAATACCCCATAAAAATTGTAAACGCAATATGGTTCAACCCCCTATTTAATAAAAACGTCTCCACAAATGTTGCAAAAATGTTCTTGTATTTACTAGAAAAAAACTTCCCTAAGACACACAAACTTCACAAAATCTTAAACAGAAACACTGTAAAGGTAAGCTACAGTTGCACTGAAAATATAGAAAAAATTATAAAAAACCACAACAAAAAAAATTATCTTCCCTAGAATTGAAAATAATGATCCAAAATGCAACTGTCGAAACAAAGCAGAATGCCCCCTGAATGGTAAGTGCAAATCAACAAATATTATATATAAATGCATCATCGCAGCAAAAAACCAACCCAGCAAAGTTTATATAGGATTCACGGAAGGTGAGTGGAAAACCAGATACAACAACCACAAATCATCATTCAACAATATTAAATACAAAAATTCGACCGCCCTATCAAACTATGTCTGGGATTTAAAAAACAATTTTAATGAAACTCCTATGCTAACATGGTCTATTTTCAAATCAGTACCCCCCTACTCAAATATTTCCAAAAGATGCCCACTATGTCTGTATGAGAAATTTACTATTATATCTTATCCAAAACCTGAAGAACTGTTAAATAAGAGAACCGAAATTATATCAAAGTGCCGCCACAAAAATAAATTTTTATTAAAAAATTACAAAGCTCGCTACAAACCTGACTAACAACTATAAATAAAAATAACTATACTAATCTGCTCCATATATCTCTAGGCTAACTAATTAATTACTCACATACACAGCTTTTGTAATATATTTCATAATATTATGTACATTTTTATATCAATTTTAATTCTTATTTTCTTATTTTTATTTTATTATTTTTTAACACACAAACAATACACATTAACACATAAAAAAATTTTAAACAACATTAAACATATAACTATTTCACAATTATTAGCCAACTAAAAACAAATTAATAATATTATTAACCTAACTACTAATCAATTTCCGTCCCGTAACGATCTAAAATACAAATATAAACCGTAACGTCCACTAAACAAATCGTAGCAAAATTAAATTTTTACTACTTGCCTGATGGTTGTGATAACACATGAAACTCAGAGTTGCAATATTAAATTATATTATAAACATTAGCATTTAGCTAATTCCTGGTACTGCGGGTAACAGTAACATATATATTATATATATATATATATATATATATATATATATATATATATATATATATATATATATATATATATATATATATATATATATATATATATATATATATATATATATATATATATATATATTAAAAGTGTAACTTTTCTTTAAAGGCAAATACATGAACACAATATGAATTACAGCATGAATACATTTTAGTATGATTACAGTATAAATACAGTTTGAATACACGAAAAAAGGAATGATGTATAATGCAAGCGGTTTGATATTTAGGCCCACCTGCAATATATATCATTATTTTCATTTTGGAAAAGTGAATTTTAAAAACATGCTTATTAATTTTATCAAGTTTGTAGATAAATATAAACACATGATAAAGATTTAAACAAAATAATTGTAAATAGAACCTAAAACACTAGGAACGTTAAACAATAAATAATTTTACTTTTGGCAACGATTACTCTATTACATTTAGACTTTGAAGTTAGTTTCTTTTATGACTTTACTCGACAATAAAGAACATTACTAGCCACTGCGCTTAGTTGCTAGAACAAGAAACTCGTATATTCTAAGAACCAAGAGTCTAAATATCAAAATGTGGCATGGCATTAACAAATGTTTACTTTTTATTTTGAAATGTTGACATTTTAAGTGCGAGCGGCGTCGACTCAAATTTTTTGATCGAGGACAGTTTGCGAATAATATTCTTATTTACGAATAGTATTCGTTGAATAAGTACTCCCTCTGTTCCGAAATACTGTTCCTATTTCACGTATTTTTTTGTTCCAAAATACTTATCCAGTTTTAATTTAATGCTAATTTTGATGAGAAAAACAGCAGATATCTTTCATAAAATGACTTGTTTAGAAAATAAAAAGTTATTTGAAAATGTTTATCAAGGGCAGAAAAGACCTTTATCAAGAGCAAAAAAGACGTTTATCAAGTGCAGAAAAGATGGGAGTACCAAGGGGGCCTTGCGCCTCCTCTAAATTTTTCCAAAAGGGTCTTTTTTTTTCTTTTCTTTTTTACAAATTACGTCTTTTGCGTACTTTATTTAATAGTACAGGTTTGTTTGGAGCAGCATATGCAGCAAGCAATACATGTACATACCGAAGCCAACGGCTTCGGTGTGTGCATAAGATTCTTGTCTTTGTCTGTTGTCGGTAATAGATAAGATTTTTTGTACACAGCGCTAAAGGTTACTCATTGTATTAGTGCACATATTGAATTTTTCAATAGTATTTTAAAATAAGCTTTTTTTTAGTTTTCCGTTAATGCATAGTAATATGATGTTTTTCGTATCTTCTTTGAGCCCCTCTCTGCTCTAACTTTATTTTAATTGTTGTGAAATTTTCAGTATCAATTAAACAAAAGAAAAAAAATTCAGTGTAAACCACTCCACGTTGCACGTTTGCATGTTCACGCGTATCTCATGTATTCATTTTAAAATATTTTAAACACATTTGAAATTATTTTAAACCAAAATGTTGCCTGTTTCAAAGTTTATTATTATTGCAGTAGATGCAATAACAGCGCTAGCAATTACACTTCTAATTTTTTATGATGATTTTATTTGTTACAGATTTAAAAACAATAAAGGCATCCATTAGGCATGAGGTATTTAAACAAAATGGTTTTAACCACTATTAAATAGTTTAATACAAAATAAAAAATTTTCAAAAGCTATTACTATATTCATTTTTTTTCCTCTAAATATGTTACAATGTTACTAAATTTTTAAGTTTATAATTCATTTTTGACAAATCGGAACAGGATTGCGGAACAAATTATTTTATAAAAAAACATCCTTTTTAGAAATTAATGGTGTGGTAATAAAAGATAATATTACTGCCATGGATTGTTCATAACATTATAGAAAAACATCTAAATTTTATATATTAAATTTGAAAAATATTTAAATTTTATATATTAATAATAAATGTTTTTAAATAAAAACATATTTATTTTCAATAATTCTTTACATAGAATGCAAATTGGAATAGTATTTTAAAACAGAGGGAGGGAACCCTGACAGAGTACTATACAAAAATGTTATTTAAAATAAAATTTCGTATTCAAATTTGGGCGACACGGATTCATAGTCTATTACTAAATACTAGTCTATATAGATAATAAAGTTTATATAGACATAGTATACGGTAACTGCAAGTTTCATGTTTTTATTATAAGCATTATATGACGTAAATGTTGATTGTGAAAAGTCTGACTTTTGTATAGTTAAACCTTTTCCAAAAAAATATTTAATGCAACAAGCTAAAATATTTTTTCTTCTAAATCAAAATTTCAAAATTGTGCATTTAAACTTTTAGTATGAAAACTTCAAAAATAATTATAAAAGTTAACATTATAAAATTTAAGATTCATTTAGAATGAATTGCAGAAAAAATAGTTATTGATTATTGCTTTTTTATTGGTTTTTTTTATCAAAGTTGTTAAATAAAAAAAAACTTTCATAATTTTATTATAAAATAACATTAGAAAAGGTATGAAGGTTTCTAATTACATCGTAAAAAGAGAATGTTCAATGAAATTCTTAAATGTATTTCCGATGAATACATTTCTTGGAAAAACCATAACATAAATATTATTTAAAAATAAGGTTAAATCTTGAAAAAAGTATTCATGACTGATAAATAAGAATTAAAAAAAAACAAAAAACGTTAAACTCAGTTATTTATTTTTCTTTATAAAAAAAAGGTTCTCTTTTTTACTAGCTTAAAAAAAAGACAAATCATTCTCTTAGTTCTTTGGCAGTTGGTCCTTTTATATTTATAATGCTAAGCTTACCGTAGATCATATTGCTATTACTGTCGTTATAAGTATTATTAATATACTTATACTTATCAATATTATTATTACTTTTGTTACTATTTTTAATATTACTATTGTTATTATTGTTATCATTACTATATTTAACTTATATAAGTAATATTGTTATTATTATATTTCTCTTTGTTCTTTGTTAAATTTTCTTTTGAAATATGATATGATTGCTATTATTATTTAATTAGTGTTTACCTTGTTACTATTATATTGTTATTACTATTGTTATAGATAGTTTATAAAGGTATAGTTTATATACTCCCAGAAATTGCAGCAGTTTTTTTGATGTTTAAATAACATCTTCGTTTCGAGGGATCTCGAAAAAGCAAGGTAGAATCTTTTTTTATATATTTTTTTAATTGACAACAGTTAACAGTTTTCACAATTTGTGATGTACAAATTCTTTTATCCATTTTAATTGTGAACTCTGGATATTTTACCCTTTTAAATGGAGATTTTTTAGGTAATTTTTTCTCGCGCTGTCTTGAACGAACTTGTGAGAATAAACAAACGAAATGCTTCGATCTTCGTTTTCTGTTTTTAAATATTTTTTACTGCAACCAGAAGTATTTTTTATTTCCAAAGACCTAAAGTAAAACTCACACACTTTAGTGTGTTTCCTTATTTAAAAATTATCACCGCCTTCTTTACGCCTATATTTAAATATTTCGTTACACCAAGCTTTGTGAACATTGGGTTTTTCTCTTGGTTTGGCAAAGAAAATAGATCAATGTAAGACTTTTCCATATTTTTATTATAAAATGAACTTTATTTTATAAACAGTGCTCTACAGCAATACATTTCTTTTCCATCATTTTTCTCCTTTTTTGGTCTAATAATGCTTGAGTAAGAACAAGACATTTTAATTTCGGAGCAAAACTTTGAATTTAGTTTGTTTACATTTTTGTCCATACTCGCCTCCTTTTTAGGCTTAGAAATTAGTTGCGCAACCGAATTAGAGAAACATCTATTGAAGTCAATAAATGTATATTTATCCATAAGTAAATTTGAGCATTTAGAATTAACTTTTTTTTAAATTTATTTTTTCCAGAGAACCAGTAATTTTTTATTACAACCCTTTTATTTGAATAGTTTTTAAGTTTGCAAATAATATTTATTTATGGGTCATCTTTAAATAACATGAATTTTCTCGTGTTATTTAAATAGCAATAACTAGAACCAAGCTATTTTTTTTAACTTTTCACTAAACTGCCATTGAATAGATATTTTAAAAATTGCAGTGCTAATATCAATACTTACAAAATTATTAAATTTTTATTAAGTCCACACTCTTTTAACTTAAGTTTTAAGTTTGACACAATTTTTTGTAGGGAACATAAAAAGTAATTTTTAAGTTAAGTAAAGTTACGAAAAAATTTTTTTTTCTAATTTTACGTTAAATAAAATGTCGGAAGTAAATGATTTTGAATCATTAACCTTTAACTTTTCAAAAATTAATTATTCCTCATCGGATAAAAACATAGGCCCAGTCATAAATTACTATTATGAATAACTGACTGATACCTCATATCGTTATCTTAGCGAATTAGAAGAGTTTTATTCATATAAGAAAACTAATTACAAAAATTATGATCAGGTAAGAATCTTCCACATTAATATATGAAGCCGTAATTTTAAAAGACTTTTAAATTTTATTGAAGAAACTAAAAACCTTTTTAATATAATTTGTTTAACTTTGGTTAAAGTTGGATTAATTTGACAAGATTTAATAACACAAATTTTCATCTTGATCATTTTGAATTTTTCTCTTTAGAGAGGCAAAATGATAAACGCGGTGGTGGAGTTCTTATCTATATAAATGAAAATATCGGGCATTGCCTTAGGAATGTACGCTGGTAATTATTTTATGTAATTACTCCCACTTCCGAATTTATTTGAAAAAAGAACCGATTGTCGATAATCTAGCTATTAAATTTAGATAAAAGTTTATCAAATATTTGAGTCGTTTCCGTCAGTTTTAGTATTTAGTAGTTTAAGGGTATATAGAAAATAGCAATTTGGGTTTAAAATTTCCCTCATATTTATACCACCATATTAGTTTTTTATTCAAAATGGCGTCCTCCCAAACTGAAAGAAATGTTAAATTCTGGATAAAGACAGAGCTGAAACTTTCATCATTTGAGAGACTGTGGTTGCAAAACGAAATAAAATTTCCGAAAGACTACTCAATTCGGAGTGAAATGGACTCAGAAATTAAAGAGAATGTTGGGAATCGCCTGGTTTTGGTTGGTCAGATGCTAGATAGCTTTTTAAAAAAATCCGTTATTCATCTGTTTATTCCTAGTAGTTGTTTGTTCAGATTCCATGATGTTTACGGTAAACATTAACCAATCTGCAGTAATTTGCTAACTTACCTAATATTGTAATACATGTTTTTTATTTTAAAAAAAATTTGTTTAAAATAAACAAAATAAGTTTAAAAAAAATTATTAATGAACTTTTTAATAAAAATTGATATGTTTAATATATCAATTTTTATTAAAAAATATTAATATATTGCTTTTCTTTATCTTGATATTTACTTTTGTTTAACTCATCTATGTAATGCGTAATATAGGCTTTAAGATTGTATGTAGTAGTGTATGTATATATTTTTTTTTATTCAAGTTTGCATTTATTTTACTTTTTATATTTTTCTGCGAACATTTTTTTCTCTCACTCTTCTGTAATTAAAATCCTTTTTCTGTGATTAAAATTCTTATATGATTAAAATTTTTGTTTTCTCTTATATTTTTTTGTCACTTATCTAATCTCATCCGTTCATTCTCTCTTTTTTCTTCATTTTTCTGAGTATTTCTCCTTTATATTTTTGTTCTTTATTTTTCTTCCAACTTTTTTAATAATAATGTTGCTATTACTTACTTTTTTTACTACTTGTATTAATGTAGTTTACTTTATTATTTCCTTGTTTTAATATTTTATTTGTTTATTTTACTAAGGTGTCACTCCATTGACTAGTTTTTAACTATATGAGTGACACCCGAACCTATTTTTGTAAACTGTAATTAAATATGTAATTTTTGATTTTGAAGGGTAAATAAATGGATAAAAAAAATAGAAAAAAGAATTAGGGATTGCAATGCTCTCTAAACTGACCAGAAGTCATTTAACAGGCCTTGTTTCATCAATTAGATTATATATTCCGTAACAAATAATGAGGTTTATGGCAGCAATTTTTGAGAGTTATGGAGAAAGCATAGAATTGCTATCACCAAAAAATAACATGATAAACCATTTTATTTTAATAGAGAAACAAGATACAACTGTTCAACTGTTTAATTCATCAATGAAATAAATTACCTTAAAAAAAGAAATTCTTCTGAAATAAAAGATGATGGTATATCAAAAACAAAATTATCTTATGTTGGGTAATCAAATGATGTTGTCATAAGCACCCCACTAAGTATGAAATACTTTAACAATATAAATTATCTCAAAGTTTCCTTTTATATACAAAGATATACTGCTAAAGGCTTTGTTGTAGACACTGTTCAATCTCATGTCAACAATGAGTTCAATAATACTTGAATGACGAATAAAAGATGGCCACACAAGCTTTTAAAAAGCATTATTAGGAATAAAATAACTAACAATATGAAAATAGCAATTTTCAGTTTGTGTGGATACCAATGTGGATATTGAGATAATTAATTACTTTTTTATGTAAGAGAGATTTTTTATTTTATCTTATAAAATCAAGCCTTTTTGGAATTCTTTTTCTCCTTAACTGGTTAAATGTTCTTATATCATAATATGTTTTTATTATGACTTGAGGCTATGAAAATAACCGTTTTTCCGAAGCTCTGTTTCAATTTACTCATTGTGCTTAAGTGATCTCTTCTTGGTTCTTCTGTTCTTACTTTCTGAAAAAAATGGAAAATAACTTCAAAAAAACACATTTGAAGCTGAAACTTGGTTTGAGAAATAAATTTACTATGAAAGTTTTCAATAAATTCAGATATTCTTGTATATGTGAACTTCCATAGTAATAAAATATTAAGTTCATATGTCAATAATAATAATTTTTGAATTATATAAAAAACATCAACTCATCAGCTGAGAACCAAAAGGCCGTATGTCCACATTTTCTGTTTTTCCAGTGTATTTTCAATAGATATTGAACATCCAATGAGGTATGTGTCCCGTAAATCTAGTTACAAGAATAAAATAAAAGAATAAAATTGAAAAATTCAGGGTGTATATATATATATAACCACACTTTCTGCCAGAAAGTCTATATAAACTAAAATTTAAAACTCGGTTTTCTTATAAACACAAATAACGAAGGAATTCACAAATATAAAACAATTGTAAATTTTTCATTTCAAAAACATATTATTTTTGAACCAATAACACTCATCCTACGAGCCTTCAGCTCATTTCTTAGCTGGTAAATAGTCAATGCTTACGGAATATGTTGAGTAATAACTTGATTGCATTCATTTTTTGCTGCGTATTTATTTGAAGACAAGCATCTGTAAATCTTTTGCTACATTTTTGCATTTTACAGGCTTTATAATGAACAAAATATTTTCTGTCAGATATTTCTTCTGGATACAATCTAGAATTGCAACAGACTCAATGCAA
This sequence comes from Hydra vulgaris, assembly GCF_038396675.1. NCBI lineage: Eukaryota > Metazoa > Cnidaria > Hydrozoa > Anthoathecata > Hydridae > Hydra > Hydra vulgaris. Next base: position 4,982,483 of record NC_088920.1, read on the forward strand.
ACTTGACATAAAAGCTCCTATTTTAGTGAACGTGAACAGCTACAGCATTCTTTGTCTGTAACAGGTTTACGAGATTGAAAATGAGATTGATACATGAATGGTATCGGAAAATGATAAGGCAAGCGAAAATTTCGTACATAGCTATCATCTTGTTTTGTAGATCTGTTGCTGCAAGATTTTAATTCTTGCTTAATGGATGAATGTTTAGATTCTTTTCTTTGCATAGAAAGGATTCCATAACCAACTCCATAACCCTTGAAAATTTCTTATCGCTTATCGCGATAAGAAATTTTCGATATCGCTTGTGCACCAATAATCCTGACAGATGGAGTCTTCAATCTTTGAAATAAATATACAATTTAATAATTTGATATAAAATTCTAATAAAACAATCCATTATGAAAAATTATTTATAATAACTTTTTTTTACTATAAATATAACTTAACGATTATCTTCAACAAGGTAATGTTCTTCATACCTTTCATATATAAAACTTAAGCCAATGCTAAAAATAGAATCCGAACAATGCTATGCTGGCGCTTTTGAGATTTTACAAAACTCAACAAATCTGTTTTGTCTTGTTGCTTTAAAATACATTTAGGCAATTTGTCCAGTTGTTTATTTCCAAAAGCAGGGGGTTTGTTCTATTCTGTCTGAAAATATACCAATTCTTGATTCACCTAATTGGCACAATCGATTCTCTGCCATAAAATCCAGAGATTCTTTAGATGTTTGGCATTTTCTGACAATTTATTTGAAAAACTTTTCTGAAATTCTTGCAACTTGACAAGATCATTTTTTCAAAAAGTGTTATCAGAAGTCTTGCATTTCTTATCAGTATTAGAATATCCAATAGATACGTCTAAGAAAGTAAGTTCACTTTTGTGAACATTGCAGAACGGGGATGGGTAGGTAGCATTTGTTGGAAGAACGTTTGCTTCCCAACACCACCAGGATGTATCACCAGCAGGAACAAAGGAAAATGTTACATTTTCATTGTTTATATAAAACAGATTACCCTCAATTAACTCCATTTCCTCACTATACTGACTCCATAGGTGTGCACATACATTATCTTTTTTACCAGTTGTTAACATATGAAGGGGAAAGCGGAATTCACGACTACGAACACGACTACCATAGTTCCATAGTGACATTGTAGCTATAGTCTTTGTTTCTTCTTTTGACTCTGGTTTTTGATTTACGTAAATGACTTTTATAAAGCCTCAAATCTTTTAAGTATCATGTTTGCTGATGATATTAATTTGCTTCTCTCTAGTAATATTATCTACCAACTCTTTTCGAATATGAATGATGAACTGCAAAAAGAATCAAATTGGTTCAAATGTAACAAAGTAACCCTAAACATAAACAAAAAAAAATGGATTCTCTTTCATTCCCTCTCCAAAAAAAGTTCCTTATCCACGAATAAACCACAAATTTTTATTGATTAAGTTGAAATTAAAAGAGATTTAGTAACGAAATTTTTAGGTATTTTTCTTGACGAGAACATCACATGGAAACAAAATATTAATTACTTTTGCGCTAAAGTGTCAGAAAGTATTGAAACCTTATACAAAATCAGAATATATTTAAATTAAATTTAACACATTTTTATTACTCATTTGTTCACAGTTATATAAATTATGCAGTTCTTGCCTGTGGTAGTACAGGCAAAAGTATATAACACATGAATACTCACGGAAAGTATATTGAGAGACATTACACAAGAAATAACCTTATATAATAGTATTTAAATCTCTAAACATTTTTTGATAAAAGCAAACTTCATGTATTGCAGCGCACACTGCATAACAAAATTTAGTAGATGAAGTATATATTTAAATTGTGTTTATAAAGTTACTTAATTTGTTGTAGAAATATATTTAAAATAATTGTTACATAGGTCAACAATATCGCTATACGAATAGTGAAAAAATTGCGAAATATCACCCGATTTTGTAGCTTCATATCTATGTTTAAAATAATTATAACTTATATTTTTTTAATCCATTGATATCTTGCTACACTTTATTGAAGAATGGACTTGTTAACATCGACAAATAAATGAGAATAAATGTATAAGAGTAGCATCCATTAGTAATCAAAAAATAAGTTGATTAATTTTGTTAAGTAAATATGCATTCCGTAAAATAATAACAGAATAAAATGGTAAGCAACACTGAAAGCAGAAGTAAGAAAAAGCCCCCTTATCTTCAAGCCACTTGGTAAATTTCGTAAATTAAATAAATAAAAATAATAAATAATGTTCACTATATAAACTAAAATAAATGTAAAAGTAGAGATACATAATTTAAAATGTAAGATTTAAAAAAAAATTAAAATATTCAGCATTTATCAATTATTTTCTCTGTGCAGCTGACTTACAAGTCAAGTTTCGTGTTTTAGGGTTACAGAGATAAAAGAGGGTTGTAATTACGACTAGTAGTCTCCTCGATTGTGGTGGCCTTCCCCTTTTAGAGGTGAATTGAAGTTATAAAAAAAGAAATAGCCTTCGAAATTTATACTATTATTTCATTATACTATTATTTCCTTATTAGTAATCTTTGTAAATTTTGCCAAATAAATAAATAAGCAAAGTGCATTAGTGAGGCTATTGTATTAAAACGGTAAATCACTTAAAAAAAAGGTTGCTAAGACAGACGTCAAGATGGCAGTGATGCTATCGTCATTACTGATGTATTTATCTGTCATGAAGTTGATTAGTTCTATAAAACTTTTCTTAAACAAGTTTTGGTAAAAGTTAACAATAAATACAAACTTATCTTAATATTGACCAAATGATGCTAATTTGATATGTTGGACTTGTTATTTACCTGTGCAGTAATTCTATTTTAAAAATTGTTTCCTAATACTATATTAGGTAATTATACTAAGGGTCGCTTTAGTATCACTAGAGGAATTTTAGTTTAAAAGCCGTTTCCCGAATGTGAATCTCAGTTGTTTAGTTACAGCAAAGGTGATTACGATTCAATTTAAAACTTTAATGCATCAATCACCTGGAGTATATTATTTCTGCATTAAACCGAGGATCAAATGTTCATTTTATTAACCTCAAACAATTGCACTGATTGCAAATATTTTATATTAATATCTCCGAGATTATTAAAACAATAAAAAGCATAATCCTTGGGCCTCTCCACATATTGAAAAGCTAATCCGAGCAAATAAATCCGCTTTGTATATCAACTGCCTAACTAAATGGAAGAATAATAAACTTTAAAACACTTTAAACAAAAAAAGCACATAAAAAAGAAATAATGTTAATATTCTTCTTTACAATTTTCCTCGTTAAAAAAGTGGTACTAACCTAAATGAACTTATAATGACAACTTGGGTTTTTCCATTTAAGTCATTATTAACTTACTAAAATGAACCTCGATAAATATTTTTCCATTCACAAATATCTTTTATAAATTCTGGAATACTGCTCACTCTCTAAAAACAAGCAAATTTTAGTTCGGTCTAAAACAAACTCGAAAATAAATTACTTGCTGGAAACTATTGACTTATTTCACTAAACTTAGTTGCCTGCAAAACAGTCAAAATACTTGTTAAGAACAAAATTATTAGGCAAATTAACGTTAATAAAATGCCCTCTATATGGTTTTCTTTGCCATAAATTATGCGTGACTAATCTAATAGAGAAAATTATTTTATCTTCTATAGTATTTCAACAATTTAAAGATGTAATTTCGATTTCGCCAAAGCGTTGATTCTCTACCTCAAAACAGACTTATGTTCAAATTAAGATATTTCGGAATAAATGGGTATCAAAATAAAAAATGTATTTTAAATTATTCCCTAAAATGCTCTACACAAATGCGTAATTTAGGAGTCATTGTTTTACGTAACGCTAAGTGATGGACACATTTTCGAACAGTTTTCTCAAAGTCCTTACAAATTCATGGTATGAAAAAAGACATTCACTTTTATTGATGGAAAAATGGCTTTCAAGTTATGTAAAGTGTTTATTAAACCGCACCATAAATATACAGTGTCTATTTGGGTTTCTTATTTAAAAACTAATAAAACCTTGGCTAAATCTGTTTTGCGCAAAGCAACAAAACGAACTTATATGTTTTGATTGCAATATGTTTTGGTTGGGGCATCGGTAAGCTTATGGGTTAAGAGAAATTTAACGCATTTTTTCCCCACATTATACACATTAAAAATTTCCGCATTTTCGCCTTTTACCCGTATCTGCAATAACATATCCTGTATTATTAGTATTAATTATAGTAAATAAAAAAAACTTTATAGTAAGCAAAAAAATGCATGCAGGATTGTTTTTAGTGTACACAGACATTCATTGTGAACCTCTTTTAAGAAAGCTTGGTTACCTAAGTATCTATAAACTTAATATACACCAAGTTCTACAATTCATGTTTAAAATAAAACATGGGATTTCTCCTATTGTATTTCAGTCTTAATTTAGTTAAATCTCGCACAAGCATCATACTAAATTTTCAATTATCAACTTTATTGTACCAAAATCTAATTTAAAACTAAGTTCTTACCAAATCCAATACCGTTGACTGTTTCTATGATAAAACGTTTCAAATATTATTAAAAAAAAAAAAGAATATTCAAAACATCTATTTGGAACAATTCAGGAAACACGGTGGTTTAATTTTAAGCATTTGCGGACATTTATTATGCGCATGCGTTACTTTAAAAACAACAACATAGTAATTTTGATTTTTTTTTGTAATGGTCTTTTACCGTAACCTAATAAAAAAGGTCATATCATTGCTTTGAAGATGTATAAATCAGATATAAACTATAAACTGATAAAATGTGTGGCCAAGGAAAACATATTTTATTTGAAATACTTAATTTATTAATTTTTATGTGATAAAATACGCAGGAAAGTCGAAAATTATTTTATGGTCATCCTTACTACTAAAACTTAATAATTAAGCATTTATTAGAATTTTTATGCTTTAAAGATATATATATTTTAAAAAAAGATGGTTTTAACTTTATATATATATATATATATATATATATATATATATATATATATATATATATATATATATATATATATATATATATATATATATATAGATATATATATTTTAAAAAAACTTGGTTTTAACTAAAAAAAAAATCAGAGTCCGGTTACTTTTTTAAGTTTAAAAATTTTGTACATCAAATCTTATATTTTAGCAATAAAAAAACACATAAAAATGTCACATGAATCGAAACTAAAAACATTATGCAGAATATGTGGAGAAAGTCTAGATAATGATAGTGTTCTTTTAACAAAACATATTGTCAGAATAGAATTTTGTTTTTTTATCCTAATCGATAAGGGCCACCCAAATAAGCATCCTCAAAAAATGTGTTATAGATGCTTTTCAATATTAAGAAATATTGAAAAAGGTTCAAACACTGAATTAAAATTACGATCTTGGCCTGAAAATTGCAATGTAACTGAATGTGTTTGCTTCAAAGCCAATAAAGGAAGAAAAAAAAAGAAAAAGATAAGTGGAAGACCTTTAAGTATTAGTTATAGTGAAAATATTTGGACTAGACACAAAATAAATAACATACAATCTAAACTTTTACCTCAAACAAAATTTAATCTTAAACTGCAAGATATTAACTTCACTTTAAACCCTCATGTGCATCTTTGTGTGTGTACTATTTGCAACGAAATTATGCATAAACCAATTATTATAAAAAACTGTCTTCATTCATTCTGTGCACCATGTCTATTACCACTTATAATTGGCAAACTAATAACAAAAACAGAATGCCCTGAATGTTCCTGTTCAATTCCAAGTGATGGGTTAATTTCATCAACCAATGTCATTGAAATGTTAGAAAATTTGCAAGAAGTATGCAAGCAAGGTTGTGGTAGATTGTTTAAAGTCAAACAACTGTCAGAACGAAAGAAACATCAAAAAACTTGTCAGACAACTCCAATATCAAGTTCAACAACATTATCAATATCATCGTCATCAATTTCACAAATAAACTTTTCAGATATATTCACATTGGATTCAACAAGTGTTATACCAAGAAATATTGAAGATGCTGCTCTGCATGTAATAAAACAAAAAATGTCTCAAACAAAATCCAATGTAATTGAATTTCCGACAGGAGGACCAAGGGTAAGACTATCTTTACAAAAAAAGAGACTGTAAAATTACTATAACAAAACAAAAATGCTTTTAATTTCATAAAAGGAAACTATAGTATGATTTTTTGAATATTTTAAATAAATTACACAACATTTTAGCCCTTATGCTTATATAATAATATAAAGAAAGCTCAGATGTATGTTTACGCACAATTCGCAGACGACAATTACATCTAAAACATAATATGAGCAAAACATGTGGAGAAAGCATTAGTTCTACAATCAAGCAAACTGCTACTCTTTTGAATTCTTTTAATGAAAATGAAAAAGAATATATTCTGAGCAAATCAAATATTTCAAAAGCCAAAATATCTGCTGAAGAAATGATCAGTTTAAAAGCAAACATGAGCAGTACTTATGTCAACATGAAAATATTATCTAGGTACACAAGATTGCAATTATTATATAGAAATCTTGAAAAGACAAATTCAATACTTTTAATAGTTATTGATAATAAAAAAAACATTATCATTTTAGGTGGTTGAAAAACAACAATGTAATTTGTGCTTCTAATGCAAAACAAAGAAATGTGGCTAAGAAATGGTCATGTGATGATCTTATTGTTAAAAACGCTCCATTTATGGTTGAAAAAAAAGATTCAAAAGGTTCTTATGAAATCAAGGAATTGCCATGTGCATATATTGAAAATCTACAAGGACATATAACAAATGTACTAGATTGACTAGATAGGTACAAACAAATCTTTTTAAAAAAACACTTTAACATACTACAATAAATTAAATGCAATACTATAAAAACAAAAATTAATTTTTCTTGTTATAATTTTAGCAACAACCTCTTATTATACAACAAGATTAAAGACAACGAAATCCATATAAAAATAGGAGGTGACTATGGAGGTGATTCGTTCAAAATGTTTTATCAAGTAGCGAATGTGGAAAAGCCTAATGCCAAAACAAATACAACAATATTTAATATATTTGAGTCAAAAGATTATACCACAAATTTGAAAATTTTCATTGACAAGATTTACATCAGAAATCGATTTATTGCAAAAAATGATCTGGAAGTAAGAACATATTACAAACAACAAAATAATTCAATTATCCAAGCACACTAAAATTCAAAAACATCCAAACAATATTTGACATAAACAAAATCATCAATTCTTGGTTTCTTACCACAATTGTCAGGATTATGATAGATTACAGTTTCTTTTTAAAAAAATGTATAATAATTTAATTCTGTTCAATTTTAGAGAAAAGCAGATTCGTGTATTTGTATTCAGTGATTATGAATTCTTGTGTGCAATTTATGGAATAACTGGTGCAAATGGTAAGTACATATTTAATACAGATTTCTATAAAAAAACTCATCTGGGCCAGATACATGCAACATGATTTATTTTGCTTTCTTAACACAAACTTGTTCAATTACTTTAGGTAGACACTCATGCCTGTTTTGCAACATAACAAGTCAAGGAATGTCAAATCCAATTAACGATAACATTGAAATGCGATCACTAAAGACACTAGATTTATCTCTAGCAAAATTTAACAACCATGGTGCAGATCCCAAGTTTGCCAAGTTATGTGACAATGTTATTGACCAACGGTTGTTCAATGTGCCACTTGATCAGGTGCCTTGCTTTTATTTATTATTCACATTATTTTGATTTTATTTATTAGGAATTCTTCGCAAATTCACATAATCGTTTATTCAATAGAATACAATACAAGTTATTTGTGGGGTAAATGGTGGTGTATGCAATTGTAAATAATAATATAAACTTTCTTGTACTATTAGATAGGAGTTCCTGCTTTACATATCTCACTTGGTATATACTTAAAGTTTTTCAACATGTTAGAAGACTCTTGTCATACAATTGACATAAAAATTGCAGGTCGAATGGCAGTAACCAACCAAACACTTGACTGTGAGGAATTTAATGCATATATAGAGCACCAGCGCCAAATAAATCAACTTCAAATAAGTATTTAAGCACTTGAAGATAAAACACGTGTTATAACAGAAGCACTTGAAATGCAAATAATTTTTAACCCTGAAAATGAAGAAAAAATTAAATTAGTATTTGAACGTCACCTGATTCACTTTGAAAAGAAAAAGAAAGAACCGGTAACAACTTTAATTTTTATTATTTACTAAAAATATTTAATTTAGATTGGTAATTAAACCCGGAATAATACAGTTGAGAATCTTATACATTGGAAGTTTTGTTTCATTGGTTATGTTTTTTTGAATTTATCTTAAGAACATATTTAATCATAGATCTCAGAACTGAAAATACTGCTTGAAGCAGACCATATAAAGAAATCATTTGGGCCACTTGTAAACAAACTTGATAAGGTACTTAACTCATTAGGAGTACAAAGACAAGCATATCACGGAAAAAGTTTTGTTGGTAATCATTGTTAACAAAATGTTAAAGGTAAAATAATATCTAATATATATTTCCAACATTTATAAAATCTACTTTTTACTAAAAACAAACTCTACGTAAATTTAAATGTAAAATACAGTATAAATATATGTGTGCGTGTGTGTGTGTCTCTGTGTGTGTGTAAGTGGAATAGATGGCTAATACTAACATCATTAGACATAACTAGATACATAATTAACAACAGTTACTATATATAATGCATATTTCACAATAATTTTATATATTAAATTAGGAGAAAAGTATCCTTGAACTTTGCAACTCTATACCAAACCTTGTAGTTGAACTTGGGTTCAACGACACTGATATACACAGAGAAACTGTTGAAGTTTGTAAAAACTTCAAGGTACTCTTCTCTAAGTTTGGAATATGTCACAAGCTTATTAACTCCTGCAATCAGTTCAATGAAGATAACAAACAGGACCTTGGTATGTCATATGTTATAATTTGGCAGAACACAATAAATAGAGAAAATTATTTTTCTCTATTTATTGTGTTCTGCCAAAAGAGTGCCTAATGTTCTTAAAGAACAGAGCAATAAATTAGTAAGAAACACTTATCTATCTTTTTTCTTCAACTTTAAGTTTCACCATTGCTTGATCATCAGGAAGAGTAGGACTCTTCATGATGATCCAGCAATGGTAAAACTTAAATTGAAGAAAAAAGTTAGATAAGCGTTTTTTTACTAATTTATATATATATACATATATATATATATATATATATATATATATATATATATATATATACATATATATATATATATATATATATATATATATGCATATATTTATATATATATATATATATATATATATATATATATATATATATATATATATATATATATATATATACATATTATTGGTTACAGAAAATCGAATCAAAGATTTCATGAAGTACTTCCGTGAAAACTGGCCAAATGCTTCAATCGCACCCAAGCTTCATTTGCTGAAGTACCATGCATTACCTTTCATTAGAAAATTGGGAGTAGGACTAGGTACTTATGGAGAGCAAGGTGGAGAAAGTCTTCATGCTGAAATCAACCGCATGAAGAGTACCTACTGCCATATGAAAGGAGTGCGTAGATTAAAAAGCATGATGAATGAGCATTTCATAAAAAACAACCCAACTGTAAAAAAATATCAAAAAAAAGTTCAGCCAAGAAAAAGAAAAATTGTAGATACTAAAAATAATACGATAAAATACTGCAAAATGATTTAAAGAAAATAAATGGCAGTATTAAAGCCTATATAATATTTCTGTCAGTATTTTTAACCTTTCAAATAAAAAGGAAACTTACTAATCTTTAAAAGCATTATATTATCACAAAAAAAAGTAACCGGTTTTTGATTTTTGCTTTAAACAATTCACGAACTTTTATATTAAAAAAAAAAAAAATCAAGGTAGTCACTAAAAAATGTAAACTTATGAATATAGACTACAATGTAAGCACAAGTTTAACTTTGCCTAAAAAACAGCTTAGTTTCACTTTAGTCCCACTTCTATTCTGTTTGTAAAATTATTTAAATGATACCTTTGATGACACAGACCATACCTAAAGTATTGTTTTGATATCATTTCTTATAGACTATTTAGAAATATCTACAAATAAATCTAATTTGAAGTTTAGCAACTTTATTAGTAATTCTTTGTTTACTTGCGGACATTATTGTTTATCAACATTTGAGCAGAATATAACGCATGCGCATAATAAATGTCCATTACTAAACCACCGTGGAAAGAATCTAAGAGTTTTTTATTAACAAATAATGACTTTGATTTTAAATATCTCTTTTAAAATAAATACATAAATAATATAAATTATCTAAAAAATAGTTATTGACACTACTTCTCTTTTGTTGCAGCTTTATTTTTATTTAATTTTTTTGGTAAAAAACTTTAAAACTTTTATGTCGTTGTTAATCTTTGATATAATGCTTCATATTTCAACACTAATATTTATATTATATTATTATAATATAACTGTTACTCCATATATATAAATATGTTCCATATATCTATAATATATATATATATATATATATATATATATATATATATATATATATATATATATATATATATATATATATATATATATATATATATATATATATATATATATATATATATATATATATTATATATATATATATATATATATATATATATATATATATATATATATATTTATATATATATATATATATATATATTTATATATATATATATATTTATTTATATATATATATATATATATATATATATATATATATATATATATATATATATATATATATATATATATATATATATATATATAAATATATATATATATAAATATCGGAGGCGTAGAAAGAATTTTTTGGTGTTCGAGATAAGTAACTTCCAGACATGGAGCAAACTCCAAACATTTATATGTTTATACTTATGTCAAATAATGAGGGTTTGCAAAAAATTGCGATGATTGGAGGCTGGGAACAAAAAAGCCCCAAAATTTTCGCCCCCCCCTGCCCCAAACGTGAGAGCAACAAGTTGATGAAGTATTTTTTGTACTATTCTTAACTAGACTTATATTCATCGATAAATTTCAAGTTTCATAGTATTATCTATTAGCGTTTAAAAATTATTACTATATAAAATGTGCAACCCCCTCAAATTGAGGGGGGTTTAAACTTTATATGGTCATAATTTTTGAACGCTAAAATATTTTTAAATGAAATCTAAAATTTATCGATGAATATAAGTCTAGTTAAGAATAGTACAAATAATACTTCATCAACTTGTTGCTCTCACGTTTGAGGCAGGGGGGGCGAAAATTTTGGGGCATTTTTGTTCCCAGCCTCCAATCATCGCAATTTTTTGCAAACACTCATTATTTGACATAAGTATAAACATATAAATGTTTGGAGTTTGCTCCATGTCTGGAAGTTACCTATCTGGAACACCAAAAAATTCTTTCTACGCCTCTGATAAATATATATATATATATATATATATATATATATATATATATATATATATATATATATATATATATATATATATATATATATATATATATATATATATATTTATATATTATATATTAATATATAAATGTATTCCAATGAAAATTTAAAAGAAATCGGACTTTCCATTCAAAAGTTATCTCAAGTTATGCGCTTACTTTAGGTGCTTTAATTTAATTACTTTAATAACCTCTATAAACTTTATAAAAAATAAATTTAGTAAAGTATCTATAGCAACCAAACAACTACAAAAAGTAGGATGCTGCTCTACAAAAAATTAGGTATCCATAGCAACCAAAAAAACCTTGATAATAAGCTCAAACCTTTAATTTACTATTTTACTGAATATACCATAAATAATACAATCAATTAATGTGTAATGAATTTACTACCGACGTTGGTTAAAAAAAGAAACTGTATCTAATTTAAATAAAATTACTGATACAATGTAACATAAAATGTTACAGATGACAAAAATTCCAAGAGATAATTTTGTTTACCCATTTTCAGTACACGTAAAAAAAAAAAGAAAAAAAAAAAAAGAATTTCCTAAAACGATTACACTTTGAAAAACATAAGTGGCTTCTTTATTCTGAAAATAAGAACGGATTGTTTTGTAAATAATGTGCGATATTTTCTGATAAAGGTGGGAAAGAATAGTCTACGCCAATATATAGCTTTATAAGTCATTAATTGTTTTACTATTTTGTTCACAAATGCATGCATATTTTTTCATATTTGTTTTGATTTTTCTATTACTTATTGGCCTAAAACTTATTTTTGTTGATTGAAAACATGTTTAAGATCGAAAAAAGCCTAAATCGATTAATCGGTTTGGCTTTGCTGCATGTTCACAGGCATATTATTTATATCGATTAAATATACAATCGACACATTTTCCAAAACGAAAAATATAAATATAGACTTTGTTATATAAATACTTGACTATCAACCTTACGCTGGTATATATTTTGTATGTGTATATATATATATATATATATATATATATATATATATATATATATATATATATATATACACATATATATATATATATATATATATATTTATATATATATATGTATATATATATGTATATATATATATATATATATATATATATATATATATATATATATATATATATATATATATATATATATATATATATACATATATATATGTTAAATAAACATTTAATTCAACTTAATTTGATATATATATATATATATATATATATATATATATATATATATATATATTTATATATATATATATATATATATAATGTTAAATAAACATTTAATTCAACTTAATTTGATACTTTTATTTTTATTTATATAATCGAAATGCGAAAAACAGGAACAAAGATATGGGTACTCGACTGTAAATTATTTTTGGTTATTATAGAAGAAAAGTTAGTTTCGGCCCTTCCCCCCTTTCCTCTTTTTCCCTACCCCCCCCCCCTACATCTTTTTCCCATCCCCATGGTCTCAACGCAAATACGACCATGGTATTGATACATAGAATTATAATGTGATAATAAGTTGAACAAAAGTGAAAAAACAAGACAAAAACTCCATTAAAACACAAAATCACGTATAATTAGATTATAAATTTAATATTATAAGATTATACTTAGATTATAAAACTAAGATTATAAAATATTACAAAAACATTAAAAGTTTCGTATTACAGTTAAAATGGAGAAAAACAAGTTTTTTAATTCTGACAATTTCACTAACGTAAAACAATTATACGAAAAAATTCAAATATAAAGCTCGTGCTAAGTTTCAACATCCACTTTGATATAAGTTTAAAAGAATTTAAATTCTTTATAAATCAAACAAAACATTGCAAAAATGAACTCTACAAAACTTTTTTTATAAATCTATTTTTAAACTAAAAAGTAAAAAAACTTTTGACAGATTTTTAACATTAAAATTCTCCATAAAAAACAGAGAGAACAGTTAAGAATCAAACAATACATACTATCAAGGTTTAAAAAAACGCACCGGTGAGGCGGTTTGGCGTACGCTTTTTTAAACTTTGACTATAGTCAAGTTTTAAGAAATTGTGTAAAAATTAGCTGATTTTGTAAGCTGAAATCCTTGTGGATTTGAACGATTGTTGATAAAGTCACCACTCCATTCCTTCATCATAAAATACTTTTTATTATGTATCTAAAAATTAAATAATACGCATATTATAATAGACAATAATAAAATAGACATGGACTTATTCTATAAACGAATTGAAATACTAGAATTCAGCAATAATACTACTAATAAAGCAATATTAGATTAAGAATTTAAAAAGTCAAAAACAATTTAAAAAAAAAAAAGTAAAATTGTTTATTATTGCAAAATAGAAATTGCTTTCAGTTTAGTTTTTAAAATCCAGTATCTATTTTTATATAATGGAAAAATTTTAAAAATTAAAAAAAAAAAACTGAGTACACTTTCAAGTTTTAAATATACCTCATAATTATTTTAAGCAGGTTAAGTTCTTTTATGTTGAGCAAATTTTTTTTACTGCTTCTGTGTATAATTTGTTTTGTTTCTTTATACGCCAACACTTTTAACCAATATCACACGCATTCTTTGGAAATGCAAAAATATTAGCTCATGATGGATATTTTATTTTTATTTTATCGCACCTACATATAAATTGAAACAGAACACTTGCATTCATAAATTTCAGTAACCATTTTACATTTGCAGTCTAATGTTATTTTACTTAGCTAAAAAAATATATATATATCAGCGTGACGTCATCAGTACCAAATAAGGGCCCAAAATTGACCCTTTAAGCACTTTCAGAAGGGCACGAAATGTTTTTCTTACTCAAAACATAACCTTAAACTATTTAATTAGCTTTTGTAATGTCCACTTCATTTCCAAGAAAAAATTTCACGTAGCGTCCAGACTATAATGTTTTTACTTAAAAACACAGTTACTTAACCAATACTTTTTTTGCAGTATGAAATCTGTTTTTTGTGGTAGAAAAATTTATTTTTTGCAGTATTTAAAAAAATTAAATTAAGCAAATACCTGTTTTAAATTCTTCTTTAAAAAAATCAATAAATTTATATAAAAAAATTAAGATTAAATTTATTTGATTTTTTGCCTAGTCTTGATTGCCTAGACTTGATTTTTTGCCTAGTTTTCCATTTCCGTTTACAATAAACGTAGAATTTTGTAATAAGAAACTTTTAGGAGGCGTGGGGGGAAAATAGAAACTTATTTTTAATACTTAAAATTTTAGAGGGCACCCCAACCCCACCCACGAACTATGCTAAATCCGCCTCTGGGACTTAAAAATTAAACTTTTGACTAAATTACTATTACCTATAAAAAAATTTTTTTTTTGCAGAATCAAGAGAAAAACTCTAATAAAGGAAATTTTTTTTGTTTACTTTATTTTAAATTACATGGTAACTGTGGTTGTTTTTTTATCGTTTAAGTATTTTAAATATATATTAAATAATAGACTGGTTTAATTATATAGAGAAAAAGAAAAAGAAGAAAAGACACTCTGAAGAATAGACCAATAGCCTTTATAATAATAGATTTTTTAAATATTTTTTAATCATACTTTGAAACAACAATTAACAGTCATTATTATTTTTTTTTTTTGTTAGAATATTAGTATTTATATAGCCATTTGTAGAAGTTTTTTAATTTGGGCTTATAATGGAGCACTACATAATTCTTTGTTACTAAATAAGCTCATTGCTTATTTAGTAACACACACAAGTCACATGAAAAAGCTATTTACTATGGAGGCACTTTTACTCATTTTTATATAAAAACTCGAATTACTTTTAACTCCTTTACATAAGCCATATAAAATTATATAATTTACATAGGGGAACATAAGGTAAGATGACGAATGGGGCAAGATGACGACCTACAGTTATAAGCAAAACTAAATATAACAGTTGACTTTAGCTGAAAGGGAAGTAGATTAATTTTACTAGATTTATCAATGGTTTCTTTTTAGATATTATTTTTGTGACGAAAGTTAAGTATTAAAAAAGTTTTTCCGAAAAAAAATTTTTATCCTCGTTTTACTTGATTTATTACATCGCTACATCACCAGCTAAAGGTAAGCGAGAAATTTTTATTTAATTTGATTAAACTGGAAGTCATATAAGAAGTATTAGGCTATGATAATTTGATTACGTTCTGATTCTGATTCATTTTAAAGATTGTATTAGCCTGGGGCAAGATGACCGGGGCAAGATGGGTTGTCCGTAATTTATATTAAACGGAAGTTTACTTGTATTGTTTGGTATTCTTGTATTGTTCAGTCATTATTTTATTACGAAATACAATATTTGTTTGACAATAGTTTTATTTTGTTCCGTTGGAGTTTGCTAAAACAAAACTTTTACTTTTACTTGTAAATGTAACTTTGAAAAGTAATTTTGGTTATAATTATGTAAAAGTTTACATCATAATGTAACTTACTTTTTAAATGTAAAAAAAGTTATTTAAGAAGTAAACTTACGTAAATATAATATTTAAAAAAAATAACACTTACTTTACAAAGTAAAATAAATTTACATCATAACAACAAATTACTTTTAAGTATAAAAGTAACTAATTAGCGAAAACAACTTAAATAAAAGTAATTTGGAAAAAATTGTTATTTGCAATTACAAATAAAAGTAAATTTTTACTTTGAAATTTTATACTTTACTTTGAAAGTAGAATATAAGTTATATTATCTACTTTCTTAAAGAACAGTCGTCTCATGTGGATTTAACATAAATTTTGAGGTAGCTAGCGTATTCAAATCCATTGCCTGTTTGACGACACTTCTTGGTAATTTAGATGTATGTGGGCAGTGTTTGTGGTGGGGCACCGGGAAATGATTTTTTTTTTTTACGTATGTGATAAAGGGTAGTTCTATTATAATTAGGGGCAAACATAGTCAACATGCCGGTATACCAGTGGTGTGCCCTGCCGCATTAAGGCTAATAGGGGCTGCTAAATAATCATTGATTTTTTGTTTCTTTTTTTTATTGAGCAGAAATGGGTTCGTAGCCATAATATAACTTTGGCAGGAAAGAGGGGGAGCAAAGGGGCATAATTTCTAAGCTATTTTAGTCAATGTTTGTTAGAGCGCGATATTTCTCCAGTTTCTATTTGTTTTGTTTTTCATTGCTATTTCAATCAAGTATTTTGTTATGGTAATATGATGCAATATAATATTTTTGGTATCTGCAAGGACATCGGCAACAGTTTTGAAAGAATTATAGGGGAAGGTTGCGTAAAGCGTTTACACGAAATAAATGTGAAAGTAGAAAAACAACGAAAAAAAGGTACTCCTCAATTTTTATTTCGAACCAAGTAATAATTTTAATACAATAATATAAGAAGATCAAACATTAAAAAAAATTAATTATTTCTATGGGAATCTAATAAAACTTTGAGCTTTTGCTTTAGTGGTACCCATAAGCTTTCGCACAGAATAAGAATCAAAACTATTTGTTGCTTTTTTAAATGATGTTTTAATATTTTTAATGTTTCTGCAAAGCATTTTTGGTTTTTTTCATTTTTCTTTTTATAATAGCCCAGTACTTTTCAATAACTCTCAACTCTGGGCAGTTTGGAGGATTTTCTGTTTTAGGCACAAATTTCACATTATTCTTTTTATACCATTCCATAGCTAGTTTACAATAATGAATTGAAGCTAAATCAGTCCAGAACACAGGTCTGTTTCTATGTGATTTAATGAGAGGTTAAAGGCGTTTTTGTAAGCATTCTTTAACATATATTTGACCAGAAAGTGTGGACTGAGAAATATAAGGTGCTAATTTTTTGCAAATAGCTTTCCAAATCAAAGCTTTTTCAGCGAACTTGTCATGTTTTGTGCATTTAAATTTCTTATCTGCTTTTCCTCTATATTTGGCAATATAATAAACAGTAACAGGAATTTGTTAATGATCGTACTTGATATAAGTTTCATCGTTTTTAAAAATATAGAAATTTTTTGAAATAAAATTGTCATACAACATTCTGCTGCAGGTTCTTGCACTTTTTTGTTAAGTTTCAGAACGGTTGGGCGCTTTTTGTGCTTTGAAAGATGGAAAACTCTGTTTGTTTCTAACTTTTGCAACAAAACTATCAGAAAATCCATATATTTTTGCGCGTTCCCGAAGTGAAAGACTTTGTATATTTTTAAAACTGCTAACCAGTTTTCTATATTTAAAACCTTCCTTTCTTCAACGACGAGATTTGTGTTTGATTAATTTTGTTTGAGAATAACGTTGAATAACACAACTAACGGTGTATGGATGTATTTGCAACGATTTTGCTATCGAATTGTAGCTACTAATAGGGTTTTGTAAATATTTGTGCATAATATTTTCTCCTACGTCTTCTTCTTTTGTCATTTTTAAAACTAATTTCAAGTTTAATTCAAAAACTTTCATATTTTTTTAAAATTACAACAAGTTGTAAACAAAATACAAAACAATTAAAAAGATTTTAATGCAACCACTGAAAAGAAATGACGTGCTTAATCTTTCACATTTATTTCGTGCACATGCTTTATGTTGAGCATGTTATCAGTGTATTGTTTTTTTGCAGCCAAAATATTAAAATAATTATATTTATTTTTGCAGATAATCATAATTTAATCTTTCTTCTTGAAGAATATAAATGAATAGTTCATTTAAAAAAAAAATTATACCAAAAGTTGAGTTGTTTTCAGCACACACAATCATCTCATCTTAGGTAACCAGTTTCCTAAGATGAGCTTTTTTTAATGAAACTCAAAAAAACAAAAAAATAATCAAAGAAAAAAATAAAATAAAATTGTATTTTTAAGGACTATATTTAAGTAAAAAGAAATTATCTCAACCATAGAAAAGTGACGCCAACTGTGTTTATTTTAGATCACAATGATTAAAACTCACGTTTATAAATATTTTGATAAATGACATGAACTTCCAATTAAATGCTTATCCGCGGTTGTATGTGATAAGTAAGGGGTCGACCATAAAGTACGTACGCCAAATATTTTGAAATTTGACTCTCCCCCTCCCCCTGTTGCCATGCGTACTTTATGTCCCCACCCCCCTTAAAAAGTACGTACGTCTCTTAAAAACCCCGTACCCCCCTACTCCCCCCTCCCCCCCACACACACACCCTTTTTTTTTTTTCTTAATAAAAAAGTTTATTAAAAAAAAAAAAAGGTGGAGAGTACCTTAGATACTTTATACGACCCAAAAGCCCTTTGTTTGCGCATTTTAAAAACGTCTTTTATATATATATATATATATGCAAATTTTAATAATATAAGTTTAAACTCTACCTTAATCCTAACCCTAAACCTAACACAAGTTCGATTCCCGGACAAATCATATAAACTTTTTTTTTGTTTTAATAACGAATCAAATAAAAATAAATTATAATTAAGGTGGACGTTTTTTTCAGGCACCCCTTTAGTAAGTAAAAAACGAGTCTTACGCGAGATCAGTTATATTGAAAACAAAGGCTAAAACCCAGTGCCGAGGGTAGGCTACCCATACCCCTTAATTGGAGAGGAGGGAGGGGGATACAGCAAATTTTGTACCCTTTTGCTAATTTAAGAAGCTTTTTAATTAGGCAAAACCTAGCGGTCAAATTTGGAAGATTTTGAGACGCTAATGATACGTTTTTTGGAGGAGACTCCGACCCATCAACCACGGGCCTGCTAAAACCTGTTTTTTATTGACTCAAAAAATAGGCCTTACTCAGAGCCAGTATAGCATTTGTGCATGGGCTCCCACAAGATTTTTTGATGTTCCAGATAGAACATTTTCACTCATCGTGCAAACTCCAAATTTAAGTTTGTTTATATGCCAAATGAGGTGGCCTTGCAAAAAATTAGGATGGCGGAGACCTGGGAACAAATAGCCCTAAAACGTTTGCCTCCCCCTTCCCTACCCAAACGTGAGTGAAATATGTAGCAAAATTTTATACTTTACTATCGAAGACTAAATTTAAATTTATCGACAAATTTTAATTTTTGAAGAAAAATATTGTCTATTACAAAAGTTACGACCATGCAAAATTAACACCCATCTCATTTTGGGGGTCGGAAAATTTGCATGGTCATAACTTTTGTAATTTATAATATTTTTCTACAAAAATGAAAATCTGTCAATAAATTTAAATTTAGTTTTTGATGGTAATGTTGAAAATTTTACTACATTAATGCCCTCACGTATGAGCAGGTGAGAGCAAGCGTTTTAGGGCTTTTTGTTTACAGTCCTCCGCCATCCCGATGTTTTGCAAGGCCTTCTCATTTGGCATAGGTATAAAAAAACTTAAGTTAGGAGTTTGCACGATGTGTGAAAGTGTCCTATTTGGAACATCAAAAAATTCTGAGGACGCACATACATGTGTGTGCATAAATGGAAACTATACCATCTACTCCATACACCATACATCATTTTATGTTGGCAAACTAGAATCTTTAGTCAGAATGTAACTTTTCTATTGATTAGCGGGTTAATTGTGATAAATTAGAAAATCGAAGTACGTACTTTTAAATTGAACCCCCCCCCCCCCCCCACTCAATCGCTTTCGCTTTTTAAATACCTTCCCCCTCCTCCCTATATGCGTACATACTTTATGGGTGACAAAAATTGTGATAGTTTATCCGTCTGTAACTACAGGCCATTATCGCTAGTCAGCTAGCACAAATACTCATGTAAAAACATTGCGAACGTTGGCTGTTTTTTGGTAGTTATTAAATTTTTTAAATAAACAGCTTCAGAAACCAATACCGCTTGGTAAAAAATAAATCATCCACAACTAATTAGTTAGTAACTTTGGACATTATTTTTCATTTTTTTTCCACAAACTTCTGCCAATTGATGTAGTATGCTTAGATTATATTAGGAATTTTGATTCGGCATAAATATTTAGTTTATGAGTAACTAAAAAGAAAACTATTACTATGGATTGTCGCTTTCTTAACTGATTCGAGACAAAGAGTGCTCCTGGATGATACTTTATTATTGTTGAATGCTGTTCTAAGTGGAGTTCAACAAGGATCATTACTCGGACCTTTACTATTCATTGTTTATATTAACGATACCATCATTTTTTATTATATCATATCTGATACAACAAAGAATGATTGTAAACTATATGCCAATGACATTAATATCATATCAAACTTAGATTCCTAAACTGATGGTTCAATATTGCAAAATGATTTAATAAATTATTTGGTCTAAAAAATAGCTAGGTATGTTAAGTACAATAAAATGTTTTGTAATGCATTACGGTTCAAACATCGTAAGCAATTATTCTATTAGCAATATTCAATTAAATACAAAAGTGAGCGAACGAGTTTTAGGTGTGGTTTTTAAAAATGACCTAAAATGGAAATAAGATTTAACTGCATGCGCCTTTAATGCGAACTCTCTGCTTGGTATGATTAAATACATGTTTTTAGTTTTTGACCTAAAGTATTTGAAAATTTTGTTCTGTTTATATTAAAACTCTAATCAAGTTCTCTGTTTTTAGTTTGATATTTATTTTGAGAAGGTGACATGAAATATTAGAAAGTGTCTAGCACAGGGTAACAGGCATAATTTCCATTATCATAACAACATTACAATAAAGACAAAAAAGAGGGGATTTGATTCAGATGTTCAAAGTTTTTAAGTATATTATCTGTGTTAAACTGTATAGTTGACTAGTTTTTAAATCTAATGTCACGACAAGTGGTCACAGAATGAAATATTCAAGAGAAATATGTAAACATGTATGAACCCCGAAATAAATTTATTACGAATCGAGCAGCGAACAATTGGAACAAATTACCTAGTAAATTAATAAAATCAATTTTAACAAATTAATTTAAAAATAAATTGGACATTTTTTTATTAAATTGTGGCTAGTAGTTATTATGAAATGGCTTTCATAGTGTTAATGAAAACACAGCAAATATTATATTGATATTTTCAGAGTTTTCTGTTTTGCACAAAATTGAATTTAAACCTAAATTCTATACTATTTCTTGTTTGCATTTAGCAATTGCTCCGTACAATTTTCACACAAGTACATATTAAATATTAAGTTCCAAGGTATAACTTCAGAAACACGCTGCACTTTGGTTACAACAGTTTCATTTAGGTTATAAATTTGGGATTATGTAAAATTGCATCGTGTAATATGATCATGAGTTTTTTTTAGAAGGTCCTGCAGACTTCGATTCTTTCTATTTTTGTTCATACTTTATAAAATTTCTCTCGACATATTTAAAGGCAATTATTTTCAGTCGTTACTTTTGTATTATTTCAAAATGCTGTATATCCAAGTATTGTTAATTAAAAAAACACTTTATACCCATTTTAATTTATTTCATTAATAAATACTGTGTTATGTATTCTAGGATCTAATTGCGAAACACGGATTTTCTTATATTTATCATATTGTTTTTATAATATTGTTATTTGATATTATTTAGTTTAAATAATTATTTAAAATTTAAAGCAACTCAAATAGGTAACTATAAAAGCGTATAAAATGGTTGTTTTTGATTCTTCTCATAAACTTACTTTTTTGATTTAATAAAAAAAATTAATTAAAACAGAAAAAACAGTTTATGCTGGAAAAAAACGTCTATTTAATATTTATACATCAAATAATGCACACTAAAAGAATTCACAGCTAAAAAAAATAATTGAAGTTATGAACTGTCTTCTTCACTAAAGTTAGTAACATCTTCAGTGGCGTTTCAGAGTAGTGTTTTATACATGGCAAGTATTCAGTCTTCTACTCCTGCAAGACAAAGGAGACGAAAAACAGCATCTTTTTTTTCCAATTTAACACAGTTTTTATTTCCAAATATTTTGGTCAGAAATTGTCCCATTTTTTCCTTTTTTTAAGGACACTGCGTGATTTGGACTCAGAATGGTAACTGCATGAAACCACTTCTAGCTTGTCAGAACAAATAAGGAGTTTTTTTGCTTCGCTGATTTTAAATGCTTTTTTGTTCTAGAAAAAATTTTTCACTTCTGATTTGAAGGCAAGTGCTGACCAGTCTTGCCCATAAACCATGACTTTTCCATGTCGGCTAAGTATGTTTATGTATTCATTAGGTTCAAGAATTTTATCTTTTTTTTAATATCGAGCTGTACTCGACCAAACACACAATCTGCTGGCAAATATGAGTGCCCACGTTCTGGAAACGTATGTGTAATATGCAGTTTCTTGAAAAATTGCTTTTTTAGAGCAAGAAGCATAGATACCATGTTTATGTTTTTATTCTGCCCAAAGCATGAATCAGAAAACATCTAAAGCGATAAAACATCCGAACACTTATCCATTAGATCATTTTTTAATTGATGTTGTACGGCTGAAAAGATCATATTTTAATCTTTCCGATTCTCACTCTTACAGCCGCATAAAAAAAATATCGTTAACAGACTGAGATTTATTATCCCAGTGAAAAATAATACCTAGAACATATAAATAAAGCTGCCGAGAATAGTAAGCTTCTCCTATTGATAATTTTGGTTGTACAAGATTCTCCATCATGTCAAAGCAGTCATCTTATTTGGGTGGATATCATTAAGCAAACTGTCAACATGTCTGAAATTTTTTTATCCTCCAAAAAGTAAAACTTATTTTTTTATAAAAATAAAGTTAAAAACATTATATATAAATAAAGTAAAACCTTTTTCTAACATAGATACACAAAATAACAATAAGATACAAAAAATAACAATAACAAATAAAATAACAAATAATAATAATATAAATAACAAATAATAATATAAATAACAAATAATAATATAAATAACAAATAATAATATAAATAACAAATAATAATATAAATAACAAATAATAATATAAATAACAAATAATAATATAAATAACAAATAATAATATAAATAACAAATAATAATATAAATAACAAATATTATAAATAATATAAATAAAATAATATAAATAACAAATAAAATAACAATAAGATACACAAAATAACAACAAAAGTTGATTAATGTTTATTAATGTTAATTATGTTAATTATGTTAATTTTTTTGATCCTCTTTTTTTTTTATAATTGCACGAAGACAATTTGTCAATCCAAAAATGCAATTTAAAGCCATTTTATTCAAATGTGCATAATGGTTTCTATGCCAAATAACTTTTTTAACCAATTGGTTTCTATTTGTGACCTTTGATGGTGGGCTCCATTTTGCATATATTTTTTTTTCTGCTCATTTGGAAACCAATTTTTAAATTGAGGTAAAAGACGGGTTTTAACGACCTTAATTTATTGGTCCTGTTTCAATATTCCATCCACAATTACAGGTAGACCAAAACCTTTTTCACTAAAAAACAACAAAAAAATAACTTTTGGAGGATGTCAAACTATTGGGATTATACAATTTTCAATGAAACTTTTATTGGAAGCCCTTTTCACATATATTGAGTTTTTCGAGTCATAGTTTGTATGGCAGACTTATCGCTGAAACATGCCTGGAGAAACAGAATAAAAACAATCATTAAATACAAACACTGAAATATTAGGAAAAAAAACTTTTTTGTATCATTGCCGGTTTTCGGTCATCATTAGTGAGACTGCGGTACTTCTGTGTCCGATCCAGACGTATTTTTGTCTGAGAATTGGTTAGTTTTGACTTTAGTGCAAATATTCTACTTCCGATGCCCAATCCTCAGGTAAAAATATAGATGGACTAAATGTACCAATCGTTGCTACAGAACAGAACAGAAAATATGTGCGGCCGAGGCGCAGTGGTTAGAGCACTTGCTTTATAAGAAGGAGATAGAGGTTCGAAACGAGCTTTGGACATATTTTCGCGTCATGGTAAGGAAGGAGGCGTGAACTTCCTGGTTAAATTGGTATTTGCTTGCATCCTTTTTAATCATATAATTTCTTTGTACCAGTTCTTTTTTTTTTTTTTTAATTTTTCTTAAGCAATACAAAAAGTTAAAGTAGGACTTTAGGACCGATGATTTTTATTTTATTAAGTCTTTAGAAAAACGTTTTTTATTATATAGTGTTACGTTTTTTAATTTTTGTTGTCTTATATTTACGGTATAGACTAAGGGGCTTTATGATAAGACCAATTATGTCTTCTTTTGCCCCTGCTATTTGTATTTATATTATGGTTTACGACTTAAATAAATTTATATGGCAAAAAAAAAAAAAAAATTGAAAAACGACTTGTAATTTATAATTTAAACAACTAATGTTTTTTTAAAAAGTTGTAATTATCTATTATTTATATCGGTTTGTATGATTGATATGTATAGCAGACGTGGTGCAGTGAATTCTGACTCAGAACCAGAAGATTCATAGTTCGACGCCAGGTCTACCTCAATAAGCACCTTTGGTAATGAAGAAAGCGTGAACCTCCATGTTAAATGCTCCACCGCGATGTTCTCTGACAGGACTGATAAGTCTTTTTGTAGCACCTTA
This sequence comes from Hydra vulgaris, assembly GCF_038396675.1. Classification (NCBI taxonomy): domain Eukaryota; kingdom Metazoa; phylum Cnidaria; class Hydrozoa; order Anthoathecata; family Hydridae; genus Hydra; species Hydra vulgaris. The sequence goes on from NC_088920.1 coordinate 5,007,559, forward strand.
ATAACCAAAAAAAAAATACGTCATTTATCGGTTTGCATCGGTTTATATGATTTGTAATGTTGCATCGGCTTATATGATTTGTTGTGTTCGGTTTGTATGAGTTGCGATCCTTAAAAATTTACGATCTTTAGATATATATTATTTTTAAAAAGATGTGGTAAATTTTTCTTTATTTGAAAATATTGATTTTCTTTACGTATTGTATAACAAAAATTTTCCTCTTTGGGGCTGTCCATTAAATGCGTTTACAGTTTTTTATGGATTTTTACCTCCCTACTCCTCTTATTAAACTTGAAGACTACATAACTTATTAAACTTGAAGATTATTTGAATAAAACTTCGAGTTTAATAAGTTGTTAATGTTGATAATTTTAATTTAAGTTAAATTGAAATCATCAAAACAAAAGTTAAAAACATATTATTTACAAGATATAATAAAGATAGTGTAATAAGTCTTTTTCCGGTGATAAAATCTTTAATTATACAAGGAAAATTTCCAGATAAATTTAAAATAGAAGGAATATTATCATTCATGTACACAAAAATGCCTCCGCTATATTGAGAAATATCCAGGCGATAGGGAGCCAATTTTATTTTCTTTCAAAAACATTAAATTTGCTGTAGTTTAATAATAATTTAGTCTAATTGCCTTATCCGAGGTATTAAAATAATTAACTGAAACGTTTACAACACCTAATTATTTCATTTTCATTCAGAATTATCTTTAAAAGTCATTCAAAAATTTTTTTGATGCATTTTTATAATAAGAAATTAATTCAAGCAAATAAAGTTTGAAATTGTAAATGCAATAAAGATTACTATCAAAATGTTATTAAGGGCAGATATGAGCAAATTGTCACATAAATCACGAACAAATGGTTTGATATGTAAATTATTTGTTAGCATGAATTTAAATAGTGTGGTTGTGAAATTAGGATAGCTAATTTATATGATGATAATTTGCACCTATCAGAAGAGACCCTAATACCTAAAGGGATTACAAAATAAATCAAGTTACTTTGTTTTGAGTTTAATTGATGGAATTTAGTCTGTGCAATATTCATTCAAATGTGGCAATACCTGATAATATATATCGTCTAGAAAACTCCAGAAGCTAGGGTGAGCAGTCATGCATCTATTCACATGCAGTGCTTCCGAGACGTTGTTGGTTCTGAATTGAAGTCCATGCACAGAAAAAAAAGCTGGGGTTTGTGTTGTCATTCAATACTTCTCAAAGTAATACACAAACTTTCTCATTTTTTCTGGAGTTTCAATGTTTTCAAATTGACTCATCTCTGTTTTGAGTAAATCTACTTCTACTCTGGTGAGAATAACAGGCAAGAGACACATGGCAACAAATTTCCGGCCCCACCTCTTAATTATAGGGTTGTTAATGTATTCAGATTGAAGACCAGTAGCTTTGATTTTTCTCAAAATTGCTTGGCCGTAATGAAACCGGCAACTAGCAAATCTTATTTCAGAGAAGACAACATTCATTCAGCTTATTGCTGCTTCATAGTCAGTCATAAAAATTTGTGGTTGAAAGTCACTTGAAAGTTCCTTAATTTTTCTAAATATGGCAATGTAAAAACCTTTTTTTTCTCCCAGTTACATGAAACACAGGACAATGTCACAATGCACAATGGAGATATTTAGTAGTTGACCTCCTTTGAAGATACTAGGAACAACGCGAAATATTGCATGAATAAAAATAATTGTAGAGCCTGAAAAAAATGAGTATATTTCTAAGAGTACTGAAAAGTATTACAAAAATAGAATATTCTGAGCAAGAATGTTCAATTTTTGTAATATTCTAAGGTTCAAGAAAAAGACAATGACTGAATTTCATTAAAAATCATTAATTTTGAGCTAAATTACTGTGCTACCTGAGAGTATTTGTAGTAGCGCCTATGAACAAAACAGTATGACCAACTGGTCTTCAAACCTGACGCAAGTGATATATTTATTTGTAGTTTTTATGTGATGTTTTTACTCCTATAGTTTACAATAAAAAGTATTTTCTCAATTTGTTTATTTAAGACTTTCCAAAAATTTCATCACTTAATTAAATCAATTATGTTAAATTGTCAAATTTGTTTATTACTTTTCAGCGTTGGTGACATGAGCTACTTTATGCACTTTTAGAAAGGATTCTAATTGTTCAAATTCTGCCAGATATTTACCTTTTAAATCATCAACTATGTATTTAGACATGAAAAACTAGAGATAACGTTAACAACATAAACCAAGTTTAAAGGTAATTATTGGTTTAATTTAAAAGTACTTATTAGGTAATGAGTTATTAATCTTTGACATTAAAAGTTAAAACATTAAAGAAGAGGAATTTTTTATGTGCTTCAATATCTGAAAGCTATTATAATACTAAATTGTTATCATTTAAATTGTTTTATTCTGTAACTAACTGATTTCACAGTTAAATTTTAGAAAAGAGGATCGTTAGTGTAATGTTAGTTATTTCAAACCTGTTGCTGTTAAATGCTGTTAAAAATAATGATCGGTTCTTTGGTTTATTAATTAGAACACAATTAGCATAATAATAGATGGTTTCTAAATATTTGCCCCTCCTTCTATCGAGTTTCCTATTAAACAACTATCAATCTGGGTTTGTTAGAGTCTTGGAAATAGTTTTGGAATTGAATAATAATATTCATCAACATTAATTAAATAGTTTTTTATTATTTTTAAACTTGTTATGGTCTAATTTATGCATATAAATTATATAAACTAAGAATATATTATGTAATAACTAAAGAAACTAACCTTTTTATATCCTGAACATTCGCCTTGATTATTCTAAATAATTAATTATTATTTAGACTTATTATATTGTTAAATTATTTATATTACAATTTTATCACATTTGGATTTATTTTTGAAATTATTTTTTAACATTTATTTGCTAGGTTACAAGACAACTTGATGCAATCATCTAATGCTATCAATAAGACGCCTCGGCGTCGTTTCAGACCGGCCGGGTCTGAAACGTTGTTAAGATGTCTAAAAGTTACTTTTAATAAATGTAAATAAATAGATATTAATTTTGAACAGTATAATCATTAATAGGTATTTTATAATGAGTTATTTCGGTTGGCTTGTTTTATACGCATTTTTATTTTTATTTTGTTAACGAAATGAAACTAGCAATTTGGCCCCTACGAAGCCTCGAAATTTCGAATCAAATCGGAAAATTAAAAAATGATTCCAGTGTTTCGAATCCCTATTTATTTGGTTTTTGTTGTGGTTATTTTTAGATATTCGACGCATTGGAACAATCAAAATATTTTTATTTATCTGTAAATAACTATTTATAATAAATTTAATCAAACGTTAAAAAGTTTTACTGGGGCATCAAAACGAGTTTATTTGAATTTTTTAAAATATACATTAGAAAAAAAGTGCCTTATATTAGATTTCCCCAAATTAATGACACGATTTGTGAATCAAAAGTGTTTCGATTCGAGACTAAAAATGCCGATTCGCTGGACCCTACTAGCTGTCTTCATCAAAATGAAATCACCATTTTTATTTTAAAAAGTAGCTGATTTTCTATCTGGAGTGCAAAATTGGAACTCCCGGTAGAACCTGCCGGAATTTTAAAATTAATTTGCAATTTATGTGCAATGCTAACCTGAATGGATTAATAAAGATAACGTATAAAAAAACAATTAATTTTTTTATTTTAATTTCTAAATTAATTGTCTTACTTTGAAGTTACGAATAGCGTTTATAATTACGGATCTTTGCAACAATTCTTTCGGTGTGAATTTTTGAAATAGTTCTTTGATAATGCTTTCGTCAAAATTTTTTATATGATCGTCCAAAAAAAAACCAAAACCTTAATTGTGATGACGAAATAAATTTTTAATGGATGAAAGAAAGCAGAGTAAGATATTTAATAATATATTTTAAATAGAAAAATATTTTGTATATACAGCGAAGAAAATTAAAAATCATATTACCTTTTAAAAAATCATTGCAGTCATAGTTATTTTTTTTAATTTTATTCCAAATCTGCGAAGACATAATTATCTAAAATATTACACAACTTTCAAAAATACCACTTTGTCAACTAAATAACTAAAATTAAAAAAATAATTTTGTTTCACTAAATATTCTAAATATTATCGTCGCTTTATTGGCACTAAATTCAATAGAACTCTCATTTTGGGATGGTGGAAATTTTACAGTCATAACTTGCAAACATTATAAGATTATTGGAGAAAATTGTATTATGCTATATAATAGCAGCCATAAAACGGTTACGGTAAAGTTGAAAACGAAGAGATAAACTTAATAATGAAAAAAAAAATTAAATGCTGTTTTCCATGTGGCGCACAGTGGGGCAGAATAATTTAAAGTAGAAAAAAAATATACTTTTATTGTTCTGGATTTTTAAGTTGAACAATTATTTTAAAGGGCACTTGTTAGACTTAGGAAAAGTTACTCCATAGTTATTTAAACATTTATTTACAAATATCAGACGTTTTTAATGTATTTTTGAGTAATTTTATTTACATTTATTTACAATTATCATTTATTTACAAACATCAAACATTTTACAAATATCAAACATTTTATTTACAAACATCAAACATTTTACAAATATCAAACATTTTACAAATATCAAACATTTATTTACAAATATCAAACATTTGTTTACAATTGTCAGACGTTTTTAATGTATTTTCGAGTAATTTTATGTAAAGTATTTTTTAAAACCGGTAAGTGGTAACATAAACCGGTTAGTGATAATATAAACCGGAAAGTGATAATATAAAAAAGAAAATAATCAAAAGCTGGCATGAATAAATATTCAAGTTTAATGTAAAAAGTTACTTGAAAAAAGTTATTCAAACACTCGAGTTTTATTCGTTTAAAAATTTGAAACTGTCTTGTGAGGTGAGGATATAAACAAAAAGCGCATTTAAAAAAACATAAAAGTAAAGTATTTTAAATGCACTTTTTTTAAAGATCTAATAATGTATATTTAAATCACTTTAAAGTTATTTTTTCGTTACCATAAGATAGCGGCGACCAGAAAATTAAAGAATGAAAGAAGTTTGGAACTTTTAACAAACTTCAGTTTTAACATATAAACAAAGTATGTGCTAATAAAATTCGCACTTATTCGCTCCTCAGACTTTCCTCGTCCCCACCCTTGATGAGTCATAAAACACACACCTACAACCTTATCCTAGCCTAAACTGGTTACCTAAATATATTTTGCTTTTCAAGTATTTTCAATATTAGAGTGAGAAAATTTGAAAAGACCAAATTAGAACTTTAAAAAATTTGAATAATTTAAATTTGAATCTCAAATTTGAATAAAATTTAAATTTGACAAATTTTGACCAAGAATTTTGACCACGAATTTGATTACACAAATTCAAAAAATCAAAGCTGGAACAAATTAGAGTGAATTCGACCGAGCCTTATGTAGTATCTTAGTCTCCCAATCAATCGCCAAATAATTGCAAAAATGAAGACTTGTTAACTAAATTGTCCGCTAAATTTTGAAAACACATATGTCATTCTAGGTCCTATTAGTAATTTTTATTTTTATTTAAATAGTTGAAATTATACTTATTATTTTAAGTAACTTTTATTTAATTATTGTTAGTAACTTTTATTTAATACCAATACATTTTTTAATAGAGATCTAAAATCTATGTTATTATTTTTTCAATAGCTTGTAAAATATAAAAATCATAAAATCTAAAAAAAATATATAAAAAATAGTTATATATGCAACAAGTTACTAATTACAGTAATTAATTTCCAATCGGAAATTTAGTTACTGAAAACTGCATACTACGCAGCAAATTAATTTAAATCCTGCAACCAATTCATACTATTTTAATGTGTATATAATAATATATTAATATTTTTTATTTATTATATTACATAATAATATATTATATTTATTTAAAATTTATTTTCTATAAAAATTTTGTTTAAAATTTATTTATATGTAAGAGGTTGATCAAACAATGCGCGACAGTCTAAGGTGGAGGGTGTATTAGAAAGTAATACCAAATATCACATAGGCGAGGGGGTTAGGTACAGCGTGACGTAAATATTTTAATTTAACAGCACCTAACTAGCCCCTACTCATGGGGAGTGGCGCAGAAAACCATTGTGCTACCTGGGTCAACAACCCTAATTAGAGCTTTTTTTTTAATCTTCATTATTAGTGAAGGAACTTTTTGTGTGTGAAACTTAGAAATCAAAGATTCAACTAGAAAAATAAGTTAGAAATGAAAGATTTTTTATGAAATAGTATGTTCCCAACTCCTTTTTTTTTTAATTGAAAACCGTGTCGTTGGCCCTGCCAATATGCAACACATAAACATCCTCAAAAATATTAAAATAAAAAACTTACAATTTCAATCTTCGTACTTATAGGAATACTTTTACTAGTCGTGTAAAAACTTAATTAAATACTTTTGTTAAAGATTGTAACACGACTTCTTGTCGTGTTACAATCTTTAACAAAAGTAGTACAATCGTGTTACAATCTTTATCAAAAACAATTACTACCACTTCTTCTCGTGATTCAATCTGTAAATGTTGTACTTCTTTTGCTTCTTTTCTTACCATAACTTAGATTTTAATTTAAAATGGGGCGTTTTTATATAAAAAAACAAATAATAGAAGGAAGTATGTTAATTATTAATTATACACATAAATTACACTGATAAACAAATAACAATTTTTGTGGAAATCTTGTTAACTAAGTGGTTTTTTAAGACAAATTAAATATGCTGATTTCAAATTAAAAGCGTTATTTGTGTGTGATAAAATTATTACCACAATTAAAACTATTACCACAATCATAGATCAAACTATTATTACCATCTTAGAATTTTTTAAAATACTTTTTTGAAAATTATTTTAATATAATAAATTGAGCTGACATTAAATGCACATAAAATTGCTTAAGCCAATTATGTGTGTAGTATGAATTGCACATTCTAACATCTCGTGCAATATCTGTCCGCTTTCTCTATGCTAACTTTCTAACTCAACTTCTTCTGAATTTCACTCTAACTTACTTCGTTCCTCTAAATTCACTTACTCTTGGTCAGCGAAGAGGGTGATGGTGCTCCTTAATGAGCTGAACTTGTATTTGTTGGCCCGGGTATGTGGCCTCTATATGGCAATTAGCTGGAGGAGGATAAACCACAATACCCTTTTTTTTTAACTTTTCTAATTTACTTGTCTCTAATTTAAATTTTCTTTAAATTATCCTATTAACTTAAGGTGTGATTATATTTTTCTTTTACGATTATCTTATGATTATAGATTAGTAACTTAACATACTTGTAAATATTTGTTTATAATTTTTAAATGGTACAAAATAATTTAAAGTAAAAAATTTATGCTTTTATATACTTTATAAATAATGAAAAATAGATTAATTTAGCATTATTTTAGTTAAATTTTTAATTAATTAATAAGATATATTACGGCTTTATAAAATACGTTTAAATGTGGCTGTTTCAAACAACTCGTGACAGTCTTAAGGTGGAGGGGGGGAAGGGGGAGGAGGACATTAAAAAGTGTCACCAAATATCACATAGGGGAGAAGAGGATTTGTTTTAGTGTGGCGTGACAAAAAAATTTATTTCTTATTAAAACGGAGTTATTGACTTTTACAAAAAAATTGTATACTCAGAGATATATTTCGTTCAAAAATAATGTCACGTCACATACAGGAGGAGTCGATAAAAATGCCACAAAATGTCACATGAAAAAGGGGAGTCTAAAAAGACAAAAAAAAGTGTTGCGCATTATTTGAACAACCCTACTAGTACAATTTTTTGTTTTAAAATATCATTTTAAAAAGAACCTTGGGACTATTTAAATAATACGTTATAATTTTTGGCTCTTTCCAGACTCTTCCATATAACATTTTAAGATATTTTAAACTATATTATCAGCTTCCTTCCCCCTCTTGTAGGTTATGTAACATTATTTTCAAACAAAATATATCTCCGAGTTTGCAATTTTTTGCTAAAAGTTCATTTATTCCGCTGTGACTTTTTGTAACTTCACACTGTAGCTAACCATCCCTCCCTCATGTTATATTTGGTTTTCCCATCTAAGACTTTCACGTATTTTTTAAACAGCCCCCTATTCTCGTATACCACCTATAAGTTTTATACATTGTACACAAGGTTATGTGCGTTTATTAATTTTTGGAAAACTTTATACGTACGAGTGTGAGCTTAATTAGAAACCCCACGTCTATTAATTCCACAATGAAACTGAATGTCAAAACTAATAGCTAAAACCTTTCAGTGCAAACTAGCCTTAAAAATTAGAAATTAATAACTTGCTATTTAAAATATAAACTTTCAGTTTTAATCAGCCTTTAAAAATCGTCAACCTATTGAAGACAACATTTGACGGCAACAATTTATCAGCTGAACTAAAAGTTGTAGGAAGAAAAATGTTTAGTATTCAGTTAAAGTCAGAAAAGTAACAAATAACGGATATACCTAAAAACTTATATATATTTGAATAAATTAAAATCTAGGCAATTTGTTTCTAAATATTTGTCAATTGCACCTAAAAGACTGCATGGGAGAATATGCAATTCATTGATTTTTACAAGACAAGTAACAAGAGGATAATAAACTAAAGCGCCATCAGCAAAATTAATTATACTAAAAATTAGTTTCTACTGAACAGTTATAATTAAAGTTATAATTAAAGACGAATAATAATTAAGTTAGGTTAAGTTAGGTAAGTGAAAAACTACAGTATGAACGTTGACCCGATAAACAAATGATTTAATTTATAACACTGAACCTAGCGCCAATAAGTTAATTTATATAAATTATACAAAGTAGCCCGACGTAATGTCAACCTAATGAAACAAGAACAATAATTTTGTTCATTGGGTATTTTTAATAAGAATTTTTTACAAAATAAAAATTCTTTACAGTAAAACAAAAATAAAACTAATGCTGAGCCAACCCCTTAGCTTTAGCCACGGCATTGACAATTAATAATTATAGTAAGAGTGAATATCAAAAAAATAAAAAGTTTTTAAAGTATTCAACCAATCTATTTTAATAAATTGAGTAACAATAATTTACAAAAACAAAGCGGCAGCAATAACGACCTGTTCGTAAATTGTTTTGAAATTGTTGAATTCCCCCTTATATATTTAAACTTAGCGTGACATTGTTTATGACCCAGAGGTGGTTTTAGACAAAGACTACTATAAGCTATAGCCTATGGGGGACATGAGGCCATGGGGCGCGGCAAGAAAAAGAAAGAAAAACAAAACAAAAAGTGGAGGAGGGGCGCTAGGGGTAGAAACTTCAGCCTATGGGCTCGAAATTCTTAAATCAGCCTCTGTTATGAACAGGCTTAAAAGGATAACAATGGAAATCTTATTTATGATGACATCAGTCAAATAATACCTTTTGACTTCTATACTTTAAAATTAAACCTGTGAATTCAGAGAAATTCTTAATTTTATAAAAGTACCTTAACATAGAAATAATGAAGCAACAAAAACTATTAGCAACTTTAGCAAAAAGTTAAAACAAAAAAAAGTTAAAAAACAAAAAATGAAATTAGTTTCAAAAGTTTATACTAATTGTACTTAATCTCAATATATAATATTCTACAAATGAAATCATTTATAAAAAGGATAAATATAAAACTGTGAAACTATTGTTTTTCACATGCTTGGAGGAGAGCGTTATTAAAAAACCGGTAACTAACTAAACTGGTACAGAAACTCAGCTCTTATACATAATGTTCACATTTACCTTACCTTGCACGATATTTTAGTTGAAAAATTGAAATGTTATCCTGAAAATATATTTTTTTCTGAAATTTCTTCAAAGTCTTTAAAGCATGTTAGATCACAGTGTTAGTAGAATAACTGAAATGATTAATATCAAATGTGGTCAAAATTACGAAATATTTGAAGTTTTATATGGAAAGATTGGTTTTAATGAACATCAAGCCAAAGTAGTTATAAGCAGAAATCCAAGACAAGCAACATAATTAGAGAACTTAAGCATGAAGAAAACATCTTCAGTACAGCTTTTGTACCTTTGTTGCTCAAAGTAGAATATGACAAAATCTGGAAAAAGGGAAATCCTTTAAGTTGTCACTTCTGTTGACTTCTTTATATGCAACATAAAAAAGAGAGTCCAATTTTATTCAGAGAAGCAGAATCAGATCTAAAAAATCAATCAATTACCATTTCACAAATTTTTTAATATTCAAGAAAAATGGTGACGTTAAATATCAGCTATATGTTTGATTTTACAATGTTTGATAATAAATTAGTGAACACACTTACAGAGACAAAATCCACTCAATTCTGCAGTGTGCAATGTTAAACCCAACGAAATGAACAATATTGATTTAGCAAAAGCAAAAACTGAAAATAAGTCAGAGGATGAATCTATGCACTATGATCAATCAGATGCACTACCTTCTACCTACCTTCTAGTAAAATCATATCCAAAATTATCAAGCTTATTGTTTAGAAAACATAAGAGTTATCGAGGAAAAACTGTTACCGGATTAAATTATGAAAATAATTGCAATATGATTGAGAAAATAAATGTAATATAATATAGTTTTTTCACTATGTATCAACATCCTTTGAAAACCATTTTAATAAAAGTATCAAGAAGAGTAAATTATCAAGAAAGTATTTTTTTCTTAAAGATTCTAGGGCTTGAAAAAAATATATTTTGTACACGTATAATCAACTTTACCGCGCGCTTAAACGCGTATACGCGTTTAAGCGCGCGTAAAAAAAATTTTTTGTTACAAATTTGAAATCTTTGACCCAAAAACTATTATTTTAACGTGTAACATGTTTTTTTTAGGAATTATATTAAATTTTATTTAATTTGTGCCGTTTTTCGATTGCTCTGAGTCACTGTGCAACGTAATGACTGCTATAATGAATTAAAATTGAGTGTTTCTGGTTGTTTAAAAACATAACAAGTTAAAACATAAAGTGCGCTTATGCTGTTACAATATTTTTGATTAAAAGAAATTAAATTAAATTTATTATTTAATTAAACGATTAAATGCTTCTCAATAATGGATAAAAAAGTTGTTAACAAGTTGAAAATGAATAAATTGAAAACGACACTTTTCAGCCAACGGAATTCGAACAAGATACTTTTATGAAAGTTGTTCGCGATTTACCAACCTTGTGGGATGTTAATCATCTCACTTAAAAAGACAGAAATGCAATAATATATGCATGGAATAAACTTGCCTTAATATTTTATAAATACTTTAGTTAAACGTAATCGTATGACGAGATCAGGAGCAGCAGCCTCAAACTTACCTAAATTAAAATGACTTTTTTTGCTTGAAAAAAGTGAGAACAAACCAACGGAATGTAATTCTATCCAACGTAAATATTGTTCCAGATCTTGTTTTCCCTTCATCATTTCAATCACAAACTTTTTCACTAGTAAGTCCAAGTAGTAGTAGTTATAGCAGTGACTTCACATTAACTAAATTTTCAAAAAGATTAATCGATACCAGGTCATCCAATAAAAACTTTACATAAGTTATACAAAATATCATAATATTATCATATTTTACTTTAAGGAAGTTTTTACTTTTGTATTGAAACATGAATGGGATAGCATTTCTTATTGAAACATGATTGGGTTAGCATTTAAAAAAAAGTTTTTATTTGCTAAATCAAATTGCCAACTCAGTTGTCCTTCTGGTGTAAGAAAGTATTTATTATAATCGTCTTAGACTTGTTTTGCATCTCTCGAGTTGTTGTTAGAACTTAATTGTGACACTGGCTGTAGTGCAGCAGAATATGAATTACCTTTCCTTCAATCACCTGGTCTAAACGCAAAAGAACCGCGAACATTTTTTTTTTTTTTTTTTTTATTATTTAACTTTTATTTCGCTGAATAAACAATATTACAGTTTTTCATATAAAATAAATAACATCGTAAACATAAAAAACCTTTTTAATTTGTAATATATATATATATATATATATATATATATATATATATATATATATATATATATATATATATATATATATATATATATATATAATTTATAATATATATATATTTAATTTATAATATATATATATATATATATATATATATATATATATATATATATATATATATATATATATATATATATATTATATATATATATATATATATATATATATATATATATATATATATATATATATATATATATATACTGTTATAATCAGTCAGGGACTCAAAGAATGTAAGGATGATGCGTTTATCATCATAACTTTTTCATAGAGCCCCTTTAGTCACTCATTGAAATAAAAACAAAAAAACACTTTAATTTTTAAAGAAAAATTTTATAAAATTAAAACACATAAGAAGAAGAAAAAAAACAAAAAATAAATAAAAAGAAAAAATGCAAAAAAAAAATTTGAAAACAAATACTGTAAACTATAATATATATGTCAGGAATTAAGGAGATGGATTTTAGTTTGTTGTTTAAACGATGAAATGCTTTTAAGGTCTTTAATATTTTTATTTTGGAAACGATTCCATATTGATGGACCACGGTTTGTAATTAGAAAACTTGACTGCTGTGATTTAATTTTTTCTAGTTGATGGTCGTTCCTGGTATTTGAACGCAGATTATATTTTTCAGAAAATGATGTAAGAAAGATATCTGAAAAAACGCTTAGTAGAAGATTGTTTTTATATTTATACATAAAAATTAATATCTGTAATGTGTTCAGTTTCTCAATATCTAGAACCATCTGCTTTTCATCACTGGGGCCGGGTTTACTAACCTATTTAAATAATTAATTGCTTTGCATGCATGGTTTTGCAGACTTTTCAATTTTAGCAATTTGGTTTTATGGGTGCTGGCCGATACAATATTTGCGTACAAAAGCTGACTATGTACAAGACTAAAGTAAAGCATATTACGTGATTTACTATCGAGAAAAGGTCTTGACTTATACAAAACACCTATTACAGAGGACACCTTTGTTTCAAGAAGACCAATATAACAAATTTTCATCAAAAAGTACTCCCAAAAATTTTGTGTATTTTTCACGTTTAATTTGATTTTTATTAATAAACAGTTTAGGCAGCTTTAACGGAAGATTAATTGATTGTTTTTTTTTACGAAATAGAGTAAAGGTAGTTTTTTTACAATTTAGGGATAATTTATTTGCTATAAACCAGAGGTTGAAATTTTTGAGTTCAATATTCATAGTTTCAAACAAAGTCTTTGCATCAGGATGATTAAAAAATAAATTTGTATCGACAGCATACATAATTGTAGATATTTTTTGGGAAGCTTTATGCATATCGTTAATATATATTAAAAACAATAATGGACCTAGGATTGAACCCTGAGGAACTCCACACGTTATATTAAGGGCTCCTGACTTTTCTAGTAGTACATATTGCTTTCAAAGTGTTGGGTTTTCTCCCAAAAAATTATTAAATGTTTTATTTGGTTGCGCAATGTTAGAAGCAAGAGAGGGGCCAACATTAACAAAATATTTGTTAAATTCTTGACATATATTTGTTTCACTTGTTATAATTTTTTTATCGGAAATTATTTTTTGTGGTAAACAAGTATGCTTCTTTTTTTCTCTTCCTGTTAGTTGGTTTATAACAGCCCAAGTCCTTTTTATATCGAATTTATGCTTATCAAGCTGATTAGAAAAATATCTTATTTTTGCTTCTTTTATATTATGTTGAAAAAACTTTTTATAATTTTTGTAGATTTTTTCATCATCTTTATTTTTTGATCTTAAAAATTTTACGTAAAGTTTTTGTTTTCTTTTTGATGCTTTAATTAAAGTTATTGTCATCCATGGATTCTTATATCCTTTGTTTTTTATTTCTGTAGTTATTTTTGGGCATATATTATCAAAGATAATTTGAAATGTACTTGAGAAATTATCAAAAGCAATATTAGGATCTGTTGATGAATAAACGTTGTCCCATCGTTCTATTTATTTTTTTAAATTATTGAGGTTTTTTATAGAAAGATTTCTGTAAGTCACAAAGATTTTTTTATTGTCAATATTAGATAGTACTTCGCGTGCTATATGGAAAACCGGAAAATGATCAGAAAAGTCTGCAATAAAAAGGCCTGATTCAAATTTTGTATTTAGGGAACTGTTTGGTAAAATATTGTCAATCACAGAAGATGATTGGTTAGTAATGCGTGTGGGTTTAAAAATGGTGGATATTACATTAATTCAATAGTGGATATTACATTATTCAAATAGTAAGTTGAAAAAGTTTTTATGTTTGCAAACTTTTCATAACATAATGCGTCCATATTTGTATCTCCCGCGAAAAAAACGTGCTTGTTTGTTTACTCATTTGAGACATAAAATTTCTTAAGATATTAAGGAAGTTAACTTGTTTACCACATGGCGGTCGATACAATGAGGAGATTAAAAACGATTTACCAGAAGTATTTAACACTTCAAATGCACAAAGTTTCAATATGTTTATTTGTTTTTGAAAATGTGTTGTTTTTTTTAAATTCAAATTTATCAAGAATATATATTGCAACACCACCTCCCTTGCTGATTACACGTGGTTGATTTATCATTTTATATGAATCTATCGTTATGCATTGTTTTAGATATATTCATTGCTAATATAATCCTTAATAAAAACCTTAATTTAGTTCTTAATAAAATAATTAAAACATAAATAAATAAATTACTTGCTTTTAACACCCTCGTTCTCGTTTTTCATTTCTCTTACCACTTATCGATTATATATGATTTTCGCGTATTTTCCGTTACCACGATGTATTTGCTTGGACAAAAAGCTCTTTACAAATTTGGATTGTTTCATCACTATAGTCTTCGTTGATAAATATGTTTTTCCCCTTGAGTTTACGAGCGTTAGATAAGATGTCCTTGTCCTGCCAGTTTAATATTTTGCAGACAATAGTTCTAGGCTTACCATTAAATTTACCGACACGATGTGCTCTTTCTATAACAACTGGATCCGCAATTTCAAGGTCTTTCTTAAATAGTAGGCTAACTTTTTTAAAAACATCATTAAAAGTTTCGTTATTTGCTTCTTTGATTCCAACAATTCTTAGATTGTTTCGATCGAAAGCGTTTTTTACCAACAAACTTGCCGCAACCCTATATTGACGAAAATGAAATAAAATATGCTATCGTTACAAAACTCTTATGCGTTTATCTCGATGAAAACATCTCCTGGAATCAACTTATTTATTATGTATATACTAAATTTTTAAAGAACAATGGGATTCTATATAAAGCTCGAAACTACCTAAATAAAAATTGCTAAAGTTAACTTTATTACTCTTTTATCCACAGTTACATTAATTATGCCAACGCTGCTTAGGGGAGTATTGCAAAAAGTAAGTTAAAACTACTTTATCGCTTTCAAAAACAATCGATCCGCATAATTAACTACGCTAATGGTTTAACCTATACAAAACCTTTTTTTAATGAAAAAAGATGATTAAATTTATTTGAACTAAATGGGTTTAAAGTTTTATGTTTAGTTTTATGTTTAAGTTTTATGTTTTTCATTAAAAAACTTTTTTCTTGCATTCCTAACGAGTAGTATAAAAATATAGCAAAAATAAAAATTAGAACAAATAAAAAAAGATATAAAAAACGCAATTATTTTTCTTTGCACTTTCATCCCTTATGAAAAATTTATCGTCGAATATGAACGCGAATTTTTCAGACTTTACCACTTTCAATTTTTGAAGCAGTTTTTCTTCGAATTATGATTATTAGCAAAAAAATCTTCGTTAATGTAAACATTTTTTCCAAAAAGTTGAGTGCTATAGTTCAATAATTTCAATTGTTCTTAATTTCAATAGTTCTTGGTTTCTTAGTGTTCCTCAGACCAGTGCGATGTGCTCGCTTAATTTTTATATTTTTCAAATCAAGGTGGTCTTCTAACAATTTATGAATTTTATCCTAGGTTTCATTCTCTAGTTCTTCAATTCTCTTAACTCTTAGATTGTTTTTCCGCTATCTGTCCTCCATTTTTAACTTTTTTTTTAAGGTGGTAGTACAGTAATGAGAGAAAAAATAAATATATTTAACTTTTACATATTTTTTTTTTCTACAATATTTAATATACCATTAAACAGCTAAAAAAAATAATACAAAAAAATTAATAAAAAATACTTTTTAACTTATTAATTGCTAAAGGCCCAAAAATGGGGTAGAGGGCGACAGAGATTTTTCAGCAACCGATATATTTTTTTATTTGAAATATTAGCTGGTGATTTATTACATGTGGTATTGTGTCGTGGACTAAAAGATAGGTCTAAAAATAAAGATTAGGTCTAAAAA
Organism: Hydra vulgaris; assembly: GCF_038396675.1. Lineage (NCBI taxonomy): Eukaryota > Metazoa > Cnidaria > Hydrozoa > Anthoathecata > Hydridae > Hydra > Hydra vulgaris. Next base: position 5,023,946 of record NC_088920.1, read on the forward strand.
ATAACAAAACATTTGCATTTATGTGATTTAAGGTAATTTTGGGGGTAAATGATGGCACAAAAGCTTTGAAAATTACCAAACCAAAAAAGCACTCAAGATTATTCTAGTATATGTTGTAGATACTAATATAGTAAATAGGTGTGCCAAATTTCAAGTAATTTTGATTATTAGTTTTGAAAATATTGCCAGCCCAAAAAATATGACTTTGAGAAAAACGCAATTTAAAAAAAAAAAAGTAAAAAACGTAAGTTCAAAATTCTCCACTTTTATACGTCACACCTTCCAATGGTTTATTTTGATCACAAAAACCTTTTTGTATTGCTCTTAATTTTTTTCTTCTAGATTTTACTTTAGGGGTAAAATGCTTTTCTGCTTTAGATATTCGTTTAGTGTCCTTGTGCAATACATAATTTTGTACATTTATACCAAATATCATTCCAATTTCATTAAACAACTTGTTTAGAAATTGTTGACCATCATTAAAATTTAGCACAGCTGATGCCACTCCAATACTTAGAGCAATTCTTTCAATAAATATATTTTTTGGGCATTGCTTCCATATTGATTGATTTAACGACTCATTGGGATTCTGCGTTTTACCGTGTAAACATTTTTCAAGAAGTTTATCGGAACCAAGGTCCATAAATATTGGTTTGATAGCATTACACACAGAAGCAGGAATACAAATATTTTCTTTATATGTCACTTTTCCAGTCAGTTTGTCAGCCTGGAATTTGCACCAAAAATCTTTGGTGCGCAAACAATACTGATGGCGTGTTTCACCATCACAATTTTCAGAACAGGGAAAAAGTACAGCTGCAACACTCTTTTTCATTCCATATAAATATGCAATGTTCTGCCTTATTGCCTTGCCATAATTGTTTTGCAATGTATTTATCACATTTTCTGTTAAGCGACCAGCTCCTCCTAACTTTTGCCATCACATAAAATTTCTTTAGCATTTTTTTTTTAATTTCTTAAGCGAGTACCAACAAGTTTTTGAATATGTCCAATGCACTCCGATTTTTTAGTTTCTGTAATATCTCCATAAGGCTTTACAGCAACAACACTGACATAGGAACTGCTATCTCCATCACCTAGAAATGTTGTATATCTTAAATGGTTTTTTTTTTTCGGAACGCAAAAATATTTTTATTACACCACTTGATTCCATAGAAGAAGCTGAACCAGAGTGACTGATTTGACACTTTTGATGATGTAAATAATGAAACTTAGTGTATTCAACAGGATGTGTGTATTTTTTTAACTCCCATATTGAACACAACTTACAAGTTTTAGTTTCAATTTCAAAGTCAATACATTTACCATTTTCTACAGCAACAGCTGTTACTACTCCATTGTTCGATGTATATCCACGTTTCTGCCATGATCCATCAAACCCACATGTAATATCTTTAGACGTTTCACTGATAGGTCGTAATTCATCGGCTGCATTTTTCATGCTTTTATCAACTAAACTTTGATACACATCCAACTGTATATGCAATGTGTTATTATAACTGTTTTTATTCATTGGCGGTTGCATATTCATAATTTCACAAAAGTTTTCTATAGCTGACAGTCCTTTACCCATTTCACGAAACGCAACTATTACACGAGTGTTTACGCCTAACACATTTATTTTTAACTAGATAATTTTGTTTTGCATTACAGTTCTTTTTTTCAATAGTAGTAGACGGAAAAAAAAAGCAGTTTCCCATTCACAACCATTGCAACAAGTATTTTGTCTAATACTTAAGCCATATTTTTTTGAAGAATCAAACTACAAGTTAACTAACTCTTTACATTCTGGACATTTGAGAAGCATTATTGCATTTTTCAGTAAAATAAAATTCATAATAAAGTCTTCACTTATATTTTGAGGATCCTGTATAATCTCTTTGTTAAACAACTTCTTAAAGGATGATGAACATGGAATGTTGTCAATTGACAACTGAAGTTGATCAACTGAATGTATAGCAGTAGTTTCATTAAAATTGCAATTTTTTTATATCTGTTTCCATGAAACTTTGATTTTTTATTTTGATATAGTCTTTTTGACGCTTCTTTTCTTTTCGATCAACCCATAACACCTTTATTTGAATAAGATATTACAAAAATTGACTGTAGCATATAGAAAAAAGCAACCTTGTCAAGAGCAAAATAGAATTAAAACTGATTTATGCGCAATGTATGCGCATAAATCAAGTCAATAAACAAAAAGCAGTAACTGAATAACAAAATTCTTTTTGTACAGTTGATAGTGAGATGGGTTTATTGCTTTTTGTGGAATAACTTTCATTGTAAAAACGCGTAGTAACGGAATAAACAAAGCGTTGCTATGGATAAAAATTGATATCGAATAATTTAAAACAAATACTAGAAGTGGATATCATGGTTTTTTTTTGTTAACCAAGAAAAAAATGGAATTTAGAATAATTATACTAGCCAAAAATTAAATTTTTGAAAAAATGATTTTTTCGATTTTAATTACAGTACTACCGCCTTAATAATCAGTGGGCGACCAAATTATTAGTTACACTTGCAAAACCATAATATTATTCATTATAAGCTCTTTTACGTGTTCTTATGCTAAATTTTTATACAATTATTAGCGCTACTAGCTTATGTGAATATTTTTTTAAAATAAAACACTTATTTAAACACTATTACTATTTTTAAGCATTTGTTCAAGAAAACTCAAAATGTTTTTTATATGGTTGGGCCACCTTTTGCATCAATTACTGCTTGTATCCTTCTTGGCATACTTTACATACAATTCTTTACATTTGCTTTTAATTCCTGATTATTTTGCCAAGCATTATTTAGTGGATCTATGAGATTTTTTTTTGTTGGTTAAAGTTTCGTGCCTTATTATCCGCTTTGAAAAGGCGTTCTCTATTGGTTTTAAGTTTGGAGAATTGCCAGGCTATGGTAAAACAGTAACATTTTTTGACTTTAAATATCTTGTCACTGATTTAGCTTTATGGCATTGGGCGGAATCATGCCTAAAGGTTCATGGTATTGACGCACCACGGCCGCATCGGTATATTTTTAGTTTTTCCCATTATTCGGCACCAAAGTTCAAATATTTTTGGTTAGAATTACTAATTAATGTAAAAAAATGAGTCAGAATTCCAAATTGGTCGATAATCTATTTAGAGAAATAATTTTAATTAAAAAAGTATTCAAAAGAGTTCTTCAAACCCTTGAGCGATGCACTAAGCAGCCATGTTTTTATAGCCTATACATTTTTTGGAGTAATGTTGGTTGCGTACTTGCCCATGATAGGTTTGCATAATTTATGAAACAATAAATTAGTCCATAATATATCAATTTTAGACTTGTTATAATTTAAATAGGGAAGCTCTTATATATATACTGATTTTAGAGACTGTTGATGTCTAAAGGTGATGGTGAAGATCATTAGTGTGTACCGTTTGGTCGTCTCGTATGGTTTTTGTTCACTTTCTATATTTTCATCAAAGAATTCCTAAGATTTTTATGCTTACTTGTTTTTTAATTGTTCATTTAAAAATTATCTTTCAATCATTTAAAAAGAGTTCGGGCAGCTTAAGTGGAATGTTTAGTTCTTGTGCTATTTTAATGAAATAGAGTATAATTTGTTTTCTCAACATGAAGTGAAAGTTTATTTACCCTAAACCATATATTTACTTTGGTTAACTATGTATTAATATCAGTCTATAAATGTTTTATAACATTATTGGTGAGAAAGAGATTGGTATCGTCTGCAAACATTATTGAGTTCAGCTTAAATGACGCATCACAAAAGTCATTAATATTATTTAAGAATAGGAATGGACCAAGAATTGATTCTTGTGGTACTCTGTATACAACGCTTAGTATTCTGGATTGTTATTACAAACATATTGCTTTCAATCAGTAAGATAACTTTTAATCCACGAATAGGTTGAATTATTTATACCATGCCTAATTTTTTCTAAGAGAATACAATTTAGTTACCCGTTATATAACACGAAATCTAGCGTTATGTTTTTTAAAAATATAAAGGTATTTTTCTTTATCTAACATTAATAATACCATATGTTTTATATTTTGTTGTATCAATAACCATTATTAAATGTTTTTAAAGATATGTGCACCCTTAAAGCAAAAAATGATATTTATTTTAACAAACCCTTTTGTCAAACAAGGTTTGATAAAATTTAAACAATCAAACCTTTGCCTATCTTTGTAATAATCTTCAGAATAAAATTGTCGCTTTATTATTTTGGAATAAGATTATCTTAACGCTAGAATAAATTCTTTAGCCCAATTTTTATTTTTTAATCTAATTTTCAGTTTTTAAGGATAAGTTAAAAGGCCGGGTAAATAAAAAAAAGCAATTGCTTTTACTCAGCATTTTTAGAGTAATCGCTCAGCTTTACGAGAATCAAAATTTGTTAAAGCTGAGCGATTACTCCAAAAACATTGAGTAAAAGCAATTGTTTTTTTTTTTATTCACACAGCCTAAAGACTATTATTTTTTAAATGGATAATACATTAAAATACTTTTGAGATGCAACTTCAACTGTTTTAGATTTTCATTTATTAGTTATTTTGATTTAAACTAATTGTATTATATTATACTTATTTTGCAATTTTTATTGTGGCGACAAGATCAGCATGATCTCATTATATATATATATATATATATATATATATATATATATATATATATATATATATATATATATATATATATATATATATATATATATATATATATATGTATATATATATATATATATATGTATATATATATATATATATATATATATATATATATATATATATATATATATATATATATATATACGCTTATATATTACTGTATAACAATATATATTTATATTACTGTATAAATAAAAACGCATAAATACTTTATATCACTCTATAAACATGTATTTTCTAGATAAAATATATTTCAAGTCCTAGTTATTTTCATTCAATGGAGGCAGTAACTTCTTTCAATGGAAGTTTTGAGAATATTTCTTTTATCAGTAAAAAATTGCTTTTTATCTGAAAAATTTAAGTTTAAACTTAAAACTTAAATTAATTATAATTAAGTTGTTTTTTTGTATGTTTTTTTATACTATTAATAAATGATTTTCTGTTAGGTGGTTAACTCGGCTTGTTTTTCTAAACCATGTTGAGAAATTTCGTCATCAATATCCGCACCCATTGGAGAGATTTTTTTATTCTTACCCAGATTTGACTTTTTACCGCTTCGCTTACTCCTCGTTGAATTAGGTGCTTTTGGTTTTGGTTTTTGTCTAAATCTCTGTAAAAAAAAAATTAAGAATAAATTTCAAGTAATTTTAACAATAAACTGTTTTTACTTACTTTTACTTATTTTTTTAATTTTTAAGATCTTAATTAATAACTCAGCGTTATTTTATTTGATTATTGTCGATCGGATCGATTTCCAATGACCCAATTTAACATGTGTACGGTATATCAACTTGATGATGCGCGAAATATTTTTAAATGGAAGTAAAGCAATCACTGCAGGGCCTAATTAAACTAACCCTCAGGAGCATATTTCAAAGAACAATCGCGCTGTGTTTGAAACTTTTAAGTTCAGCACACATATTTTATCGATTTTTTTAAACTCTTGATTCAAAAGTTATAAAAAATTTATTTGTTAAAAAACTTTAAAGGTTGAGTTAAGGTAAAGTGAAAATCGATTAAATAAATCGTTAAATAAATCGAGTATAAAATTTTTTTTTTAGAAAAGTTGCAAACATATTGGATGATTGTTGCTATGCTGTTACCACTGGTTTACAAACGTCTTTAATATTACAATTAATTATTTTACAAATTAATAATTTATTCATATAACCATCTTCTTAAAGTAAAGAAAAATTATTAAACTCTAATTAGTAATTGGCAATATAAACTATTAAGCAATAAGAACAAAGCAAATTATTATTACTAAAATAAAACAAAAATATTTACAATATTATAACTATATAAATGTATACAAATGTTTATGTGTTAATATCTTTTTATGAAGGTCCTAATGATGTACCTTCTAATGAGGGAGCTTCAAAACTCTGATGGTTTAAGAACTGCTAAACTTATTCTCTAATAACTTAAAACATGAAAATACCTGAAAATATTAAACATGATAAAAATTATCGCCACCACCAAAATGTTTCAATCTATCTTTTACGAATATTTGTGGCCTTACCTCTTACAAAATTTACGTTTTCCCTTACCCTTTATGAAACTTATTTAAACCTTAACTGTTTAATTTTCAGAATTAATGGCTATTACTCTTTGATTTGCAAAGAAAAACTGTGGACAGTTTCTCCTGGTTAAAACCATATCTTTAGAACTTTTATTTTTTTTTAAAACTATTCTTCTTCTTCAGAATACGTTATCACCAGGATATAGGCAGGTGTGATATTCTCTTTACATTGGTTTTAATTAAAGCCTTATGGCTTTCACATACTGATGCTTAAAGGAGTAATTATAAAACGTTATTGCGTGAAAAAAAAAAACAATGTCGTTTTATATAACAATATTTGCAATTGCCACCTTAAAGTAGGAATCTTTAAAACTTTTATCTTTTTCTTTTTCCTCAGAACTAAACCTACTTCATACTATCCTAAAGATGACAAAGAATTCTTTCCTTATTTTTTTAAGTAATCGCCCGTACGCTTATAACTTTTATCTTTCCACTGATAACTACACATCTTTCATTATTACCTGGATTCAGGCAGGTGTGGTCGCTTTTTTTTTTACTTGCATTGCAAGAAAAAAAAAAAAATCCAATGCCAAGCCCGATTATTCTCATTTTACCAAATCTTGCATTTTATCCTAAAAGTTAGGTTATAAAGACTTCCGGAAAATATTTAAGTCATAAATTCCATCTCTTATTTATGGATCCAATCGTATTGACTCTACCAAAGATAAAGCAGAACTATTTGCAAAACAATTTTCCTTTATATTTTTTTTGTTGCTCAAGTTAATTCTCTCTTAAACTTATCAACTGTTTGAAGTCCGGAGAACATTACTTCTTACATAAGTAATCATAAGTGGCCTTTCTTCAAATCTCTCTAAACTATTCAGTAAATAAATCTTATAAACTATTCAGTAATTGAATCTTACCTTCCTGTCTGATGGAAAATGGAAACTGTGACTCCAAATCTGGAAAAAAATTTGATCCCTACAACTATTGTTCAATCAGTCTTCTCTTTATTGTTAGCAAAGCCTTAAGTTTTTAATTAACAAGCATCAAAGACCTCACCTTGAGAAAACATCATCTTGAGTCAAACATTTTGAGTCAAACAGCTTACTCTCTAACATATGACAATAATGACAATTCTAAAGGCTGTATAGTATTGGATAAGTTCAAAAACTTGTTTTCGAATCTAATCACAACTCAGTCATCCAAAAGGCCAAACCTTAAAGACTTTTTCTAGCAATTATAAATTTATTATAAATTTATATAAAAGCTGTGCTCTTAATTATTAAAACCCATTTTGTTTAATAAATCAAAGAAGGGTTAAATTACTTCATATGGTTTTAAACAACCATATGAAGTAATTTAATAAAGTAATAGGTAAAAATAATTTACAAAGTATTTCGCATAAAAAGGTTTTATAAAACGCATAGTTCAAAAAGGTTTTGAAATAATCAAATTTTGAAATGCTTAAGTTGTCAAAAAATGCAAACAAATTTTTTTCATTTATTATTAATACTCAGAATATGTTTTATTATTTATACCAAAGATTTATGGTTTAAAAATATTCTACTTGCTTTTACATTCTTGTAGTCATAAATATCTCCGTTTATAGAAACATCTGTGACTTTGGCTTTCTTCAAAGAAGGCTCATTTATCTCAGGTAAGTCTGAAATTGAACTCCTTTTCATCGATGTCAACTGCTCACCACCTAATAATAGGCATACATGCTGCATATAAAATTACTAGGGTATAAAACACATCACAAGTTAATCAATGAAAATCTAACATTGATGATAAAAAAAAAACCTGGCAACAAATCACTTTCTGGTTCATCAATATCTGGTGCAACAGGTAAATAAAGTAAACTGTCTTCATCATCATCGTCATCACTGCTGTAATATACAGGTTTGTCTATTGATATGACATCAATCTAAAAAATGTAAATTCTAAGGTCCTTTGGTTTTTAACATTAATATATTTATCAATTAAATATTTACATATTTTTAACATTAAATTTTCAGCAAAAACAAAAATATATATATACTTTTGCATAATTTATTTTTTTAAAATTGTCATTATACTCCTTTAAACCCTTTAAATACAATATAAAAAACCTGAGAAACTTTGGGCATTTCAAGCTCAATTTGGTATGGAGGCCTCTTTAGCCTAAGGAAATGTTGTAAGAGCCACTCAAGCTAATACTTATTTTTCTGATGAATGAAGTGTTACTCTTTAACCCAAACTGTCCTTTTGCTAAGATTTGATGTGAAGTAAACAAAAATATAATTATATTTAAAATCTATCAAATCATTGCAATATTATTAAAAAAACTACAGAAGTTTAATTTTACATTATATTATTTTACACAATTTTATTTACATTATTTTTTTCACACAACAAAATAATAAAATAAATTGAATGCTTTGAGTACTTTGTGACATGATAACCATCAACCATCAGTGTAATATGGTAAATCCTCATATTCACTGACATTTTCATTCAACAATGAAGCAAACTGACTTAGTCTTCTTGCTCTTAACGGGTGATGCGGAAGTTATCGGACAAATCCTAATTTCATTATTTGAGCATAATAATTAGTTTTTGTGGTTTTATGCATAGGCATAAACGTTCTATAAAATATAAACTTTATTATTTGAAACACAATTATTTAAAATGAGGTTAAATGCAGCTGAACGAGAATCTTTTCAAAAGCGAATAAAAATGTTTTTTGTAAATAAACCTAATATATAAAAAAAAAATAGTAAATCATTTTGAAAAGGAAGGATTTGCTCGAAGTACAATATATGATAACCTAAAAAGACTTGAAACTGTTCAATCGTTTTCTGATAGAAAGCACCCTGGTCGTCCGACATCCTGGACTAGAGAAAAGAAAGCCGAATTAACGAGACTTGTCAACAATCGAAAAGGGGTCAATCAGAGAAAAATAGGTATTAAATTCGGTGTAAATCAATCGACAACTGGTCGTCAATTAAAAAAAATGAATATTAAATATAGAAAACGTAAAAAGACTCCAAAATACATTATAAAACAACAAATAAAGGCAAAGAAAAGAAGCAGGAAACTAGTTAACCAACTCTATAACACAAAATCGCTTCTAGTCATCGATGACAAAAAATAATTTTGTTTTGCAGGGGACAACATGCCTGGAATTTCTGGATACTACACAAACAACAAAAAGACATGCCCAGAAAGTATTCGTTTTATAGGAAACGAGAAATTTCCAAAAAAATTAATAATATGGATAGCCATATCTGACTGTGGTATGTCCGAGCCATTGTTTCGCACTTCCAAGGCTGTAGCGATCAATTCATCAATCTATATTAATGAATGTTTAGAAAAACGACTTCTTCCATTTGTTCACAAGTATCATGGAGACTTAAACTATTTATTTTGGCCAGATTAAGCAAGTTCTCATTATTCAAAAGATTCTCTAAACTGGATGGACCAATATGTCTATTACGTTGATAAAGAATCCAATCCCCCAAATGTGCCTCAAGCCCGATCAATTGAAAATTTTTGGGGACATTTGGCACAGATGGTTTACGAGGGAGATTGGCAAGCTTCAACAGAGCAAGTTTTGATTGATCGCATTAAACTAAAACTACAAGAAATTGAATTAAACTTTTTACAGTCGCATACGAAAGGCGTCAGAGCAAAATTGAGATCAATTGCAGATGGTGGTGTTTTTTCATATAAAAAATAATATATTTTTATTAAAAGATAAATGCTTTATTTAAAAAAAATATAATAGTAGTTTGTTTTTTTATTTATAAATAAGTTATTGACGTTTTTATTTTGTCCGATAACTTCCGCATCACCCGTTATAAAGTTGACAACAGATGTTATTCTTTTAACCACATAATCCAGATCAATTGTTTTTCCGCATAATACTTCATGGTGAATGATACAATAAAAATTATTTTCCTTTTTGCCAATTTTCTTATTTAATTTGCAAACAAGACCTTTCTTTGAACCAATCATAGCGGGTGCTCCATCTGTATGCTCAATTATATGTATGCTCCATCTGTGTTCTCAATCATGGCGAGTGCTCCATCTATTGACACAAGTTTGGTAATTGAAAGTTTATACTTGTCTAGTATTTATTCAATCTCAAAAAAATGTCTACACTTGTTGTTATACCATGCATTGGAATCAACTTCAGAAGCTCTTCTGTAATTTCATATTTGAAATTGCAACCTCTGATAAAAACAGACATCTTTGACATCCGTACTTTCATCAACAGCAATTGAAAAGGCCTGAACACCCTTGCAGATTTTTGTGACCTGACTTCTCAAATCTATTGCTATGTCATTTACATGCTCAGCAACTGTATTTCTTGAAAAACTTGTGTTGTTAAAATCTTTTATTTTTTCAGGGCAAAAAATCTTTGGAGTTTCAATTAGGCAGTTTTTGATAAATTCACTATCAGTGAGAGGTCTGGAATGAGATGCAATTATATGTGCCAGATTATAACTTACTTTGACAACGAGTTCATTTGATTTGTTCACGGAATGAAAAATATTTTGTTGCTTTTTTAGTTTGGCTTTTAGTTCATTTAATTTGTCTGTCCTTTTATCTTTTTGATAAAATTCAAATTTTTCCTGATGAGTTTTATAGTGCCTCTTGATATTAAATTCTTTCGGCACACAAAACTTTTTGTTGACAAATCAGACAAATAATACTTTCATTAATGCTTGTAAAAAAGTATAGCACTTCCCATTTTGACCAAAAAATTTTTTTTTCATCTTCAATTTTACATTTTCTGCTTGCACTTGGTTTTGAATAAGACATTTTGATTTTAGTGACAATAACAAAAAACAAAAATAGCTCAATGTTAAACAACAACAAAAAGATAACGACTGATCTATTAGGTCGGGTGAATAAAAAAACCATTTGTCTTTCTTCAGCGTTTTTGCAGTAATTGTTCAGCTTTACGATAATAAAAATTTAACCAATTTCGATCTAATTTTTGTTCATGTAAAGCTGAGCAACTACTCAGCGTTTTTGGAGTAAACTGCTCAGCTTTATGTAAATAAAAATTTGAGAGATTTTGCTTAAATCTTTGTTCACATGAAGCTAAACAATTACTCCAAAAACGCCATAATATCGTCATAAGTTTTAAATAATTTTTTATGGCTTTAATTTCAGAGATTCAATTTTAATAAAAAGTTAGAAAATTAATTTATTATTACTGTCCTTTTTTATACAGGAGTTCAGAAAACTAGTTGTTTTTTACATTTTTGAAATGCATGTCTGCAGGCCGCCATATGTAATAAAATGATAAAAACGTTTAGAGCCACCTATAAAAATCTTGCGGGCCGCATGTGGCCCGTGGGCCACCACTTTGACATGTCTGGTATAGGTATTCCCTCACTTACTAAAACAAGGGCTACACCATCACAAAGGCACAATTTCCACATTATTTATATAGAAAAAAAGAAATTAACTTCCTTTTATTTATTTGATTTCTATTATTATGTTACTTTCTATTTTTTTTGGTTACTATGAGTGATGTAAATTTGAACGCAATTAAAAAGGTGTTGGCCAAAATCAATGATGCATGACAGTTGGTAGTAAAAAACATATAGTAACTTAACTAAACGATAAAAACAAAAACAAAATGTTTATACTGAATTTTTAAAAGTATTTAAAAATATTTTTTCAAATTGATTATAAGTATTGAAAAAAAAAACTTTTTTTAATGAGAGTTTTGTTTTGCATAATTTTATCATTTTTATAATTTTTTTATAAATAAACTTGTTTATAAAAGGCAACTTTTTTCCACAACTTTTAAATAAAGAAAATTGTCAAAGCACCACCCTCATGAATTTGTTATGATTTTTGATTATTAGTCCACTGGCAGAGAACAACAAAGAAGCAAATATTAAACTTTTTTTAACATAACTAACTTTTTAATTTCACCAATTTCAGCACAGTAATAAATATTCTGAACACAGTAACAATTACTTGAACAAACCTCAACTTCTTCATGTTGTTCATTATTTAGATTATTCAATTCTTCCTTATCTTCATCTGTGAGATCAAATTCACTTTCTGTATTCAATATTTTCATAAAGTTCTTTGAAATCAGGAGCAAATGCAAACCAATTTTCCTAAAAACAATAAAATAAATAAAAATCAGTATTTTATTAAAGTAAAATCAATAAAGGTTATTTACACAAAAATTTAAAAATTATTTATAAACTTCAATTTAAATTATTCATAAATTTTAATAAAAAAAAATTATTATTCTCTTGAAAAAAAAAAATTTAACTTTTTTTAAAATAAAAAATAAAATAAAAAAATTTAAAGAAAAATTAAATTTAACTTACTACATGAGTTTGTGACCATATTAAAACAAGTCCATTTGCAACAGAACATATTATTGGTCAAATTGGATGCCACTAAAATTTGCAAATAGTATATTTAAATATTTAAATATATCATGAACTTAAATAACTTAAACAGCTGTAAAAATTGCACAAAAAAAAAACGAAAAAAAAAAGTGCAAATAAAATTATATATTTAGATTGACAGTCATCATCAGTCATTTAGATTTGAAACATGATGTTGATGAAATTGTTAATATAATTATCCTGGTCAATGATTATCTGATTTTTAACACTGATAAAGATGGTGTTTAACGCTAATGTCTTAAGAAAGATATTAAAGAAATTTTTTAACAAAGTTTGTATAATGCTGTAAAGAATGCCCAATAACGATGGCACCTTAAAAATGGTGATTATCCATAAGCAAGTCAACCATAAGCAAGTCAACCATGTGCTATTATAAATAAACTCTTTAAACCCTTGAAAATAAATACCAGCTCTTTATATTTTATAATCTTTTAGTTTTGATGATGCAGTCCACAAATTCAGAAAAATTAGTTAAGAAATTGACTCACTTGATAAACTATTATGTCAGGTCAAGTTATCATGCTACTGATAACATGTAACCCAGTACAATCTGCTTCATGTCCTACTGCCTTGTAGGATACGCCTTTTTAGGCAAAGGCTAGGAGATGCCAACTCCGACTTAAAACACCCCCTGCCTTGAGGCTTTTGGCTGAGTAAAGGCTAAAGATGTTAAATGCATCTGGCTACTGTTTTGTAGAAGGCCTCCAAAGACTTAAGAAGTAAACAGATTCTATCTGTTGACCACCCCCGCACCCCTTTTTCATCTATTAGGCTGGCACAGATGTATTATTAATACATTGCGGAGGTCACATTTGGAGCCCTTTGTTATGGCTTAGGGTTTATTAATAGTAATGAGGCAATTGCTTGGGCTATTAAACAGTGTTCTGAGTACTATCTATGCTTTGAATCATGTTCTTAAACAAATTTAAAAATGAATAAAGTACCAAAAACTATTAAACACAAAAAACCATCATCACCAAGTTCTCTAAACCTATCATTCACTAATAATTGAAGTAACTTTTCTTCTGTTGAGTCTTATCTCTTGCAAAGTTCACCAGACCTACTTGCTTTTCGTGAGACTATTTTGAGTTCAGCTGTCTTATCTTGCGATCTTAGTGTTGATGATTATCTTCCTTTATTTCATTATAAGACTCCAATAGTCATATGCTTGGCCTGAGCATTTAATTCGTAAAAATTCACCCCTTATGAAACTAGGTTTGAATCCAAAGACTATTCTTTCACGTGCCTTCGTTTAGCACCACTTTACTCTATCGCCTTTCTCTTTGTTATATATCGCTCTCCTTCATCTCAAAACTGCACTCTTTTTGATGTTATTTCTGATCTTATTGACCAAGCTCTCACTCTTTATCCATCAGCTAATATAGTTTTTGTCGGTGACTTTAAGGCTCACCACTCTGAATGGCTTGGGTCTAGTGTCAGTGATTCTGCAGGCATTAAAACCCACAACCTTTGCCTTTCTCAATTCCTAACTCAAATAGTCAACTTTCCAACTCGCTTTCCAGACAACCCGAATCATTTACCTTCTCTACTCGACTTATGTCTTGTTTCTGATCCAAGTCAGTGCTCAGTTTCTCCACATTCACCCTTAGGTACTTCTGATCACAGTTTGACCTCTCTAACTAATATCTCATTCTTCTTTATCACCTGAATCCCCCTATTATCGTACCTCTTACAACTACCTTAAAGCTGACTGGGATTCATTTCATGATTTTCTTCCTGATGGCATTTGGGTAAAAATCTTTATTCTTCCTGTCGACAAATGTGCTTCTAACATAACTTCCTGGATTCAAGCTGGCATGGAATCTTTTGTTCCCTCTCAACAATTCCAGGTCAAGCCTCACCCTCCTCCATGGTTTTCCTGTGCTGCTTTAATTGCCACTGTGCTGCTGCAATTGCCACTGTGCTGTTGCCACTGTGCAATTGCCACTGTGCTGCTGCAATTGCCACTGTGCTGCTGCAATTGCCAATCAAAACCGTAACTTCTATATCTATCAGCAAAACAATTCTCTAGAAAACAGACAACTGTTAATTACTGCAAGAAACCATTGTAAAAAGGTTTTGTCTAACACCAAAGCCCGCTATTCTCAGATCATGAAATCTTGTATTTTATCTCAAAAATTAGGCTCTCATGACTTCTAAATAATCTTTAATAGTATTAATAATAAGGGAAAATCTTTAATTCCACCTCTCTTGTATAGTTAAGACTTCGTCACCTCACCTAAAGACAAAGCTGAATTGTTTGCTAAAAACTTTTCATCAATATTATCTCTTGATTCCACTAGTTGCGTTCTACATATTATTGACAACAAACAGGTTGATCCATTGCTTGACATTCATATCACTCCAGCTTCTGTATCTAAAGTGATTTCCTGACTAGACTCTTCTACAGATTGTGGCCCGGACAAAATACCTGTTATTGTCTTACAGAAGTGTTCTCCGGAGCTGTCATGTATACTCTCAAAACTATTCAACAAGTGCTTATCTGAGTCTTGTTTTTCAGCCTGCTGGAAAGCGGCATCTGTTATCCTTATCTTCAAAAATTCTGGAGAGCGACCTGATTTGTCTAACTACCGTCCCATTAGTCTTCTTCTTATCATAAGCAAGGTTTTTGAAACTTTAATTAGCAAACACTTAATTTCTCATCTTGAATCTCATAACTTACTTTCTGACCATCAATATGGATTTCGATCATCTCGTTCTACAGCTGATTTGCTAACAGTAATAACTGATAGGTTTTATCGTGCATTAGATGAAGGTGGAGAGGTTAAGGTCATCGCTCTTGACATTTTAAAAGCTTTTGATAAAGTTTGGAATGCTGGTCTCCTCCATAAACTTTCTTCTTATGGTGTATCTGGCAACATCTTTAAGATTATTGAATCCCTCCTTTCCGATTGTAGTATAAAACTTGTCCTCCATAGACAGCACTCTTTTTCTAATTCTATAATTTCAGGGGTTCCTTAAGGTTCTATCCTTGGCCCTATATTCTTTTTAATTTACATTAACGATCTTCCAGATATTCTCACATCTAAGATGGCATTGTTTGCTGATGACAATTCATTTTTGTTGTGATAAGAAGCCAACACTCTCTGATTGCTTGGAGGGGGGCATTTGAGCTTGAAAAGGATCTCACTTCTGCGACAGCATGGGGCTCACAGTGGCTGGTGAACTTCAATACAGATAAAAGACAATTTTTTTTCAGCCAATCGTTATTGCAATAAGTTAGATCTTCCTATATTTATGAACAGTGATATTCTTGATGAGTCATCTACTCTTCATCTTCTAGGATTAACACTTACCTCCGATCTTTCTTGGAAACCATATATCAAATCAGTTGCAAAATTAGCATCTGCTAAGGTTGCATCTCTTTATCAAGCTCGATACTTTCTTACTTCGGATTTCTATTCTCTATCTCTATAAATGTCTACCATATCTGGGGAGGATCTTCTATTGATGCCCTTTCTCTTTTAGACAAGGTTGAAAAACGCATTGTAAACATAGTTTACAATAGAGTGGATCTGCTCTTTCAACCAACCTCCAACCATTATCACATCGTCGTAATGTTGCTTCTCTTTCTCTTTTCTAAAAATTCTATAATGTGCACTTCTCTAAAGAGCTAGCGTCTCTTGTGCCATCTACTGAAATTTATTCTCGTGTTCCAAAAACGCTTATTCGTCTAGTTTTTTTCCTCGAACATCAGTTCTTAGGAATTTGCTTCCTTCATCTTGCTTTCCTGATTCATATAATTTGCAATCCTTTAAGTCGTCTGTCAATTATTATCTTGCTCTACAATCTTCATCTTTTCTCTTCCAGTAACTTCCATCTTTAATTAGTGGTTGCTTGCAGCCTTGTTGGAAGCGAAGATGTTTAAAAAAAAAACAAAAAAAAATTCACACTAAAGCTGATTGACAGTTATTTAAAAAGATTTAAAAAACATGTATTTAAATAAAATTATAACATAAGATATCGAAAAGCCATAAAACCACAGAACTTTTGATTTTTATGTTTGGACTCGAACTATAATAGTTTTTTAATAAAGACCTAACACTTTTTTTAAAAAATAGTGTCTCAGTTTTAAATATTAAAATGATTACACAACTTTCATATTTCCATGCTTGAATAGTTAAACTAAAACCCAGTTATCACAATAAAACTTGTTTTGATAAGCAAAATCTTATAGTGATAACTGTTCTGCCACTCTTTAAGTTTTTCTTTTACTGTTTTTTACTTTCTTTTTTTTTCAAAAATTTAAGTTTGTTCCCAATGCTAATAATCAAACTAATATTTTTTACGTTATTTTGAAATAAAAATTATTTATAAGTGATACAGTTTAAAATAACAAAGATTTCTGCTTGTGTTGCTGATTAGTCAGCTATTTAGCTCAGAACATTTCTGCTTTTCTACTTTTTGTGTCTTTTTACAAAAAGTAGAAAAGCAGAAATAATCTGACTCACTTTTGAACCATCTTTCAATCACAATCTGTTCAGCAGCGTAACAACCAACATGGAATATATGGAAAAATACTTAATTAAAGTCTTTGAAAACATGAAAGACTTGATAGTAATGAATTTGTATAATAAAAAGTAAATAAACAAACAGTAAAAAATTTAAAGGTAATATAAAATATATAAAAACAAAAACATTGTTAGGATTACTGATGTTACCATAATACATTGATAGTTTGTGTCAAATCATTTAAAATCATTCAATTATTCAAATAATTTAACAACTTAATACAAATAAAAAAAAAAGCATTTACAAGCAACTCTCCAATGGTTCCACATAAGATTTTCACTAAACTGCCAATGCATCTTTCCCAAATATACAAAGCATGTTGTCTTGATGATCCTATGAAACATGTCAAGACCAATTACTATAATACTTATTGTACATTACTTTTAAATTTAGTCGTCTTTGCAGTCTATTTTGATATCCTATTTTTAGGTAATTAACATAGACTGCACACACAAATTCACCTTAAGGCTTATGTCGCAATCAGCTCTCTCCTTATTTATAGACAGAACTTAATTTATTACAATGTAAACTAAAAATATATTTTACTTGTTGTCAACCTAGAAGCTAAACACAATTTATCTTAAGAAAAAAATTTAGAAATCCTAAAAGTGAATATAAACACAACACATACATACACACACACATGAACACAAAGTTATATTCTTAGATAGAGATTGAGACTATTGAGTGTATTAGATGCGGTTCCTCAGAAAAGATTAAGAGCATTGTGGATGCAGATGATATAAATAGCATGTAGAGAGCTAGCAGCTTTAGGAGAAAAAGGTAGAGATAAATAAAAGAAAACATGAAGAGTTCATAACAGTGTGAAAAAACCTTAGTTTAAGAATGCAGATTCTTGAGATTTTATACAAGAGAATCAGCATAGGGGATAAATCAAGGGAGGCTAAATCAATGATGAAGTTAATGATGATGATGATATTTATATATATAAATATATATATATATACATATAAATATATATATATATATATATATATATATATATATATATATATATATATATATATATATATATATATATATATATATATATACATATATATATATATATATATATATCCAAAAACACCTCTTCGTACACCCCTGTTTTATGGTCTTCCCAAAATTCATAAAATAGGCATTCCCTTAAGACCAATTGTTTCTGGTTGTGACGGACCAATCGACAACTTGTCGTTCTTTATCACAGAATTTATTCAGCCAGTTGCTGAACAACTACCAGCATACTTTAAAGACACAACACACCTCCTTAAACTCCTTCAATCTCATGTATTAGAAACCAACAATTATATTCTTGTAACGGCTGATGTTATATCTTTATATACAAACATTCCTCACCGCGAAGGTATTGACGCCGTTAATTTTTATTTAAATAGAGCACCGCCATATAACGGACCCATAAAACGCCCACCTACTGCTTTTATTGACATTATATTAGAAACCATCCTAACCCACAGCAACTTTCAATTTTCAACAAATCACTTTTTACAATTAACAGGTACCACCATGGGAACACGTATGGCCCCACCCTATGCTAATTTATTTATGGGAAGAATTGATGAGAAAATAATTGACCAATTTTCAATGTGGATTTCTTTTTATAAAAGATTTATAGATGATATATTTTTTATTTTTCATGGGCCTCCTGAGAAACTAACACAAGTTTTCGAATTTATGAATGCCATCCACTCCACGATCAAATTTACTTTCACTAATTCTAACAATTTTATTAATTTTATGGATCTAACAATTATCAAAAAGCTAGATGGAAAGTTAGAAACAACAATATTCAAAAAGGCAACAGATGCAACGGTACTATTACATTATAATTCATTCCATCCCCCTCATCAAAAAAGCAACTTAGTATATAGCCAAGCGTTAAGATATAATAAGATTATTTCGAACAATTACAACCTAATTAAAGAGCTAAAACAACTAGCACAAATTTTAGTTATACGAGGCTACCCTATTCAATCTATTAAAAAAGTTTTAAAAAAGCACTACAACATACACAACACGAACTTGTCTACAACAAATATAAAGAAGAAAGAGAAAAAGAAAAAATTTTACCGATAGTGACAACATTTGGAAAAGTTGGAAAACTCATCAATAAAATAATAAAAAAGCACTGGAATATTGTGGAACAGGATACTGATCTTAAAAATATATGGCCAACTCCAACTATTTCAAGTTACAAAAATATTAAATCGATCAAGAAATATATATAACATACACATACATGATACATACATACATACATATATATAACATACACATACATGATACATACATACATACATACATACATACATACATACATACATACATACATACATACATACATACATACATACATACATACATACATACATACATACATACACACACATACATATATGCATATATATATAAACTACGAGTTATCTCTATGGTCCGAATTAAACGTTTTATTTACCACAACAAAAACGATACAAAAAACTTCATCAACAAAGAACTTCATCAACAAAAGACATGACTAAATCGAGGTTAACAAAAAGTAAAACTTATATGAAATAATGTTTTAGTAAAAAAAAAAATATACAATAACAATATATTGGTGACAGTAATTGTGATTTGGAAAATAGTCGTGCTCGATGACCGTAACACTAACCCTTACGGGCTAGGCCCAATATTATTTATAACTTTGGCATATATATAATTCTGACATATATAAAATTCGCCGAATGGTCACACATGAGCAGTGAACGCCTGAGGGAAGAAATGAAGTACATTAGAATAGAGGAGAATTATTTTTCAAACAAAGCATATTTTGACAGTTGTCAAGACAAAAATAAAGATTAATAGAGGAATATTTAAAATATAAATAAGACAGACAATGCACCTAAACAGTACTAACAATAATAGTAATAAAAAAAATAAATTGTTATATAAATACTAATATGAACTAAGATAGACAAACAAAAAATATATCACCAAACAAAAAATGAATAAAACAAAAAATACATTAAAAAAATAAAAAGTACGCATACAACAATAAAAGGCCTCAGAATGGAAAAAAAAACATTAATGCCAATGTGTAAACATAATTTGTGTAGTGATTAAGTAATAAACATCTCCTCAGAGTCGCGTCTATTATTACTGGCGTTTCGATGAGGATCAGCACTTATAACTAGTTTATCCCGTCAGACAAACATCATCGCCACTTATGCTTTACCCCGCGACTTACGCCTATTCCATACTGCAGTAAAAAAGGATTCACTATAAGTAGCCAAAACCCTACCACACCCAAATTTGTGAAGCACTAATATTTTTTTGATGATATGATAAAAAGTGTCGATCTACTACAACATATAAATAAAAATAATAAAATAAATAACTTACCATACCACCGGTAGAAAAAACTA
Source organism: Hydra vulgaris (assembly GCF_038396675.1). Classification (NCBI taxonomy): domain Eukaryota; kingdom Metazoa; phylum Cnidaria; class Hydrozoa; order Anthoathecata; family Hydridae; genus Hydra; species Hydra vulgaris. The sequence continues at coordinate 5,044,555 of NC_088920.1, forward strand.
AGCACAATAAATTAAAATTCAAGCAAAAACCCCAAAAACAAAATTAAAACAACTAAAGTGTGTAAACATAAAATAATCATAAATTAACCCCTAAGACCATTTAAACCATACCGGTACTTCCAGCACAAATAAATCCAAAACAATCAAATGGCAATATACCCTATTAAAAACCCTTTAAAAATTAAATAAAACACAATAGAGTCTTCAAAAAACTCTAACGCTGTCATAGATACTTCATTCGAATTTCGTTAACCAATCTAAAGTGTAAGAAAATGAAACAACCCGCGCAACTTAAAATCATAACTAAAAATCAAGTAATATATGAAAAAGTAGAAAATATATATATATCGCCTACAAAAATGTAAAGATTTAAAAATGTAGTGAAGTATTTAAGAAATTCTCTGAATAATAATAAAAGACGAAAATTGTGCATGTGAAAATTAAAACAAAGCTGAATTATGAATGTATTATAATATAGCATAAAAGTTCCTTGACAATGGTAAAAATATGAAAACCAGCGGATAAAAAATATATTAAAAAATAGTGTAATAAGATAAACTAGATATTAAAATAAGACCTGATAAATTTTAGCCAAATAAGTGGTTAAAAAATTATTTTGGGTGATAAAGCAATAATATTAGTCGTAATATAAAAACGATATACGAAGCGGGAAAAATATTGTTTTGATGTAAAAAACTCTAACGCTGTCATAGATACTTCATTCGAATTTCGTTAACCAATCTAAAGTGTAAGAAAATGAAACAACCCGTGCAACTTAAAATCATAACTAAAAATCAAGTAATATATGAAAAAGTAGAAAATATATATATATATATCGCCTACAAAAATGTAAAGATTTAAAAATGTAGTGAAGTATTTAAGAAAATCTCTGAATAATAATAAAAGACGAAAATTGTGCATGTGAAAATTAAAACAAAGCTGAATAATGAATGTATTATAATATAGCATAAAAGTTCCTTGACAATGGTAAAAATATGAAAATCAGCGGATAAAAATATCGGTAAACAGCAGGAAAACATATTTTAAAATAAGGATTTCTCTACGGTCCGAATTAACAAATGCACGATAAAAAAATTTAATTCTAAACAATCAAATATGGATAAAGCTAGAAAAATTACGTAAGGTAAACCAATAATATTATAACACCTAAATAGTAACACCTAGGAACTGTGACTTAATAAAAAAAAAAAAAAAAAAAAGTATATATAAATATAGAGAGAGATTTTTCATTTATGTTTTTTTATGTGCCGTTTGGATTAAAAATTTCTTGATCGATTTAATATTTTTGTAACTTGAAATAGGTGGAGTTGGCCATATATTTTTAAGATCAGTATCCTGTTCCACAATATTCCAGTGCTTTTTTATTATTTTATTGATGAGTTTTCCAACTTTTCCAAATGTTGTCACTATCAGTAAATTTTTTTCTTTTTCTCTTTCTTCTTTATATTTGTTGTAGACAAGTTCGTGTTGTGTATGTTGTAGTGCTTTTTTAAAACTTTTTTAATAGATTGAATAGGGTAGCCTCGTATAACTAAAATTTGTGCTAGTTGTTTTAGCTCTTTAATTAGGTTGTAATTGTTCGAAATAATCTTATTATATCTTAACGCTTGGCTATATACTAAGTTGCTATTTTGATGAGGGGGATGGAATGAATTATAATGTAATAGTGCCGTTGCATCTGTTGCCTTTTTGAATATTGTTGTTTCTAACTTTCCATCTAGCTTTTTGATAATTGTTAGATCCATAAAATTAATAAAATTGTTAGAATTAGTGAAAGTAAATTTGATCGTGGAGTGGATGGCATTCATAAATTCGAAAACTTGTGTTAGTTTCTCAGGAGGCCCATGAAAAATAAAAAATATATCATCTATAAATCTTTTATAAAAAGAAATCCACATTGAAAATTGGTCAATTATTTTCTCATCAATTCTTCCCATAAATAAATTAGCATAGGGTGGGGCCATACGTGTTCCCATGGTAGTACCTGTTAATTGTAAAAAGTGATTTGTTGAAAATTGAAAGTTGCTGTGGGTTAGGATGGTTTCTAATGTAATGTCAATAAAAGCAGTAGGTGGGCGTTTTATGGGTCCGTTATATGGCGGTGCTCTATTTAAATAAAAATTAACGTCGTCAATACTTTCGCGGTGAGGAATGTTTGTATATAAAGATATAACATCAGCCGTTACAAGAATATAATTGTTGGTTTCTAATACATGAGATTGAAGGAGTTTAAGAAGGTGTGTTGTGTCTTTAAAGTATGCTGGTAGTTGTTCAGCAACTGGCTGAATAAATTCTGTGATAAAGAACGACAAGTTGTCGATTGGTCCGTCACAACCAGAAACAATTGGTCTTAAGGGAATGCCTATTTTATGAATTTTGAGAAGACCATAAAACAGGGACAAAAATATATTTAAATATCAGATTTCAGATATATATATATATATATATATATATATATATATATATATATATATATATATATGTATATAAATATATATATATATATATATATATATACATATATATATATATATATATATATATATATATATATATATATATATATTTATATACATATATATATATATATATATATATATATATATATATATATATATATATATATATATATATATATATATATATATATATGTATATAAATATATATATATATATATATATATATATATATATATATATATAAATATATATATATATAATATGTACATATATATATAGAAAATAAATAATTAATCAGACAAATTATTCCAGCAAACCAACAAGCATAGTTTGTTGAATTAGTTTGTCTGATTAGTTTTATTGATTAGTATAAAGATCAAACAAACCTGTAGTGTATTTGTTTCATTAACAGTTATCTATAATTTGTTTCAATAACAGTTATCTATAAAAAACAAAATATATTCAAACTCCATTAAAAAATTAATTTTCAATATCAGTTTGACACATATTTTGTACAATGCAATTCTACATATATCCAAAAAAATATGACAAAAAAAATTTCATACAAACTATGATGCATTATACTTTTTATTGTTATATATTTTTCTTCATTTCTTTAGTTCTGCTTTTTTGTAAAGACACAAGAAATGAATTAGAAAAGAGTAGTAATAGAATTAAGTTGAATCTTTTGAACAATTTTACAGACACTCAAATAAAATTAATCAAAATGTTGTGTCTGTAAAATCATAATAAAGTTGAATCATTTTAAACAGACGCAACTCAGAGAAGCAGAGTAGTATTAAATAAAATTTTTAGAATGATTTTACAGACTCTCAAATAAAATCATTTAAAAGTTGAGTTTAGAATAATAAGTTTTGAAGTATTAACACAAATTGTTATCTGGAAAGTTCCAGATATAAAAATGCATTTTTTGTAACCTTTTTTTTTTTTTTTGTTAATTCACCTCCCCAAGGCCAAGAAGACCACTACAGACGAGGAGGCTACTTAATTGTGGTTATAACCCTCTCTCAACTCTATAACTCTGTAACACGAACAGGACCGCTGCGCGGTGAAACAAATTGAGCGCAGTACTACCATGGAGGTGGTGGGGATTGAACTCGGATTGATCAACATTATTTACACACAAAAACGTTAAATATGTTAATTTTTTAAATAGATAAAACAGCAGTGTAGCGCTGTGGATTTTGCAATGATATACTTAAGAGGCGCGTCTGGCAAGATTACAATTTAACATTTTTCAAGTTAACTTGTTTTTTTTTAAAGTTTTATTTTAAAGTAGTTTTAATTTTTTTTTATTATTGTTGTTTATATTTTTTTGCAAAGTTTCATAGAATAAGTGCATCAATCGGTACATAAACTGACTGTTATTCAGTCTTAATGGGAACTGGAACTAAAAAAAGACGTCTTTTGAACCATGCCCACTGGAGTAGTAACAGTGGAGTGCGCATACATCAACTGATTTAAATATAGATAGACACAGTAAAGTGTACATACATCTACTGAGGGTTTAGGTTTTATCAAGCATTCTTTAATATACAAAGAAGTATTTCAATATTTATTTAAATAGAGTTTATAAATTGATATTATTTATATGACAAATTATTAAACTGAATTAAACTTTAAAAAAAAAAAATTTAAATATATGCGTACAAATAAAAAAAAAAATAGTTGTACAAGTACAAATAATGTTTAATCTAACTAAATAGAACATAGAGTATTTGATGAACCTTTACACTTAATTATTTGATGATAAAAATATTTTTAACTTGTATTTTCTGAAAACTATTTAGATATCTGAAAAAAATAAAATTTAAGAGAAATCCGGAATACTGGAAATATCCGGAAAAAGATAATCCCTGTATACAGATACAGACAGCTTGTTCTGAAAAAAAAAAGCAAAGATTCACATAGCAATAAAGCCATGATAAACTGAGTAGAAAACTTAGTAATTGCAAAATAAAACATAATACTCTTAAATTTGTTTCTTTTATTTTTTGAAAATAATAAATAGCATTTTAAAACTTATTTAAATACCTTTCCTTTTGCATTTCCAGTAAATATGTAATCTCCTCTTTTATCAAATGAAGCTTCAATATTTTGTTCGCACTAAAACAGTTCTACTTATTTAGATTAGAATCAATACAACAGTATAACAGATTGATATACTTGCAGCAAGATTGTAACATTTGATTTATAATATAGATTGATTCATAAAAATGATATTAAAAAATAAAATTATATATAATGAATCTTTTTTGGGGTATTTAATTGTTTTATAGTAAATTATAGTTCATCATAAAGATATATATTACAGATATTATGTCAATCCTTATGTTAAAACGTTCAAGCTTTTTTAATTTCAAATGATGAAAAAAAAAAAGATTATATTTATATATATTTATACATACTTGGGGTTAGTGAGGTTTCTTAGCCCTGGTCAAACTAATCAAAAAGGAAAAAAAACTCTTGAGTAAGAGAAGAAAAAGCTCACAAACTTTGGATGGTAACCATCCTAGTGGTGGTAGAATCACAATGAAAATACTCAGTCTAAATAGGCTAGGAAAAGCACCCAGTTGTTAAAAATTGCTTAAACTATTCTACTATGTCTTTTAATAGAAAAAAAACATTGCAGTAACCTATAGAGCCAGAAATGTTAAACTATCAAAAAAAAGAAAAAAAAAGCTTATAATATATCTCATAAAGTGTTCTTATAGAAACATATATGTAGAGTTCCACATGGTAAATAAAATAAATCTCCTTTTAGAAAATCACAATTAGGAACTTTTTTCCTTTCAACAATTAGTATATATTCTTTAGTGTCTTAAAAAAATAATGAAAGAATAAAAAAATAAATAGAACAATCTATTTATAGATTTTAAAATAAGAGGAAAAGCGTGTAATTCGATTTAAGAAAAAGTGTTGAAATATCATTATTTTTTAAATACCTCGTAGCAATCCAAAATTTTAGCAATTAGTTTTTAAATGGGTCAACCACAAAGCTGGTTTAATATTTTAAAGCATCAACATTTAATTTTTAAATATTTTGCAAAACATATTCAATTAGAAATTATTTAAACTTCAAAACATAGTCATATAGTCAATTTAAAAATATGGAATCATTCCAGGAAGCAGTTGCTTGTGCATCTAATGAAAATAAAAAAGGTGACTTAAATTATTTTAAAATCTAATTGCATTTATACTGAAAATTTATTTGCAGTTTACTTTTTTTATTACAGCCAAGAAGATAAAAAAATAGAAAAGCACTGAATTAAAGGAATTACATGAGTAGATATCATGACGAAAAAAAATGCAAAGCTAAAGAAAATGCTAGACTTCAAAGACAAAGGTGGAAAAAAGATTTTCAAAAGATTAGCTGAAAGAACAAAAACTTGAAAGAATGAGAAAATCTCGACTGCTGCAAAAAGATGTATCTTCATCTGTAGAATCAAATCACCAATCATTTGCAAATGTGCAAGTTAAAGAAAGGTATATGAAAAAATTGAATCGCTATCTTCCCAAAAGTCCTGTTCAGAAAAAGGAACTGCTGTGTTGTGTACTCAATGAAACTCAACCATTAACTTACTCAATTTAAAAAATAAGAAACAATCTCAGAGAGAAAGAATTTGTGCTTATTAAAATTTTTTATTGCGACTATGAAATTAGTCAACTTTACCCCAGAACAGCAGGTTATACTTCTGTAATGATATGAGACAGAAAGGTGTGTGTTCAAATCCGACACATGTTATATACGCTAAAAGAAGCTTTCGAAGAGTTTAAACTAAACCATACAGATATTAAATTAAATCTTAAAATGAGAACACTTTCGCAGGGTTCAAATGTACTCTCTACAATTAAAACGGGAAACTTAATGATTCTGAACTTTATTTGCGAAAAATGCCGTTTGCAAGGAACGTATGGCTTATAGTCTTTTTGATAAATTATTACTTCAGTTCGAACAATTTGAGTTAAACATTTTGTGGAACCAGTGGCAGAAACCTAAAGCAAAATTGTATATTAAAAAAGCAAAGGTTAACAAAGAAGGAACAATTGCAATTTTATTATCACATGTTAAAGAAATGCGTGCAAAGTTTATTATTCATAGTAATGTCAAAAGTAGTCAATCATCCTTATTTAAATTAAATATAGAACCAGAGATTCAAAAAGATTCAAATAAGGCTGTTATTCAAGTTGACTGGGTAGAAAATTAATCTTGTTTTTACCAAAACGAAACGCAAGCAGTATTTGGGTCAAAATCACATTTCTATTTTTATATGTGCAGTTTGGCATCATCAAGTTAAATCTTTTGCGCTAGTTTCTGATTCAAGCGACCATAAAAAATTATCTGTTGTTTTCAAAATAAATAAAATTATCGAGCTTCTATCAGACGATATTACAAAAGTTCATATTTTCAGTGACAAGGCATTATCTCATTCGAAAATAAATATATTTTAGCATCAATGAAAATTTTAGAAGTAAAGCATACAATTAAAATGCACTGGTACCGTTTAAATGCTATCCGTGAAATGTTAAAAATTCCAAGATTTTATATTCAAAATCCCCAAATCCTAAATGGTCAAAATTTAAATTGATTTAACACAAATTTAAAAAAATTATATCATAAAAATAAAACTATTTATTAACAAAATAGTAGTTGTAATATAATATTATATAACATTAACAAATATTACATTAAATGAGTTACATACATTATAGATATATAATTTTTTTACACTTGCATGGGTTTTGCAAAATGTTCAATACTAAAGCTGTTTAATACTTTAGTCTTTTAAACTCAAAATTACAAACGTAAATTGTTTCACATGACTTGTAACTATTTTGCTATACACTTTTATTACACTATTGTTATTCAAAAGGCTTTACTAAAAGAATCTGATCAACTTTTTTTATAACTTTTTTTGATTGAGCTTTTACAATAAGAATCAAATTCTTTTTTTAAACACATGGTTATTATTGAAATTGAACTTTTAAATAAAAAAAATGAATGAATAAACAAGTATTTCATTGAAACAACAATGAATAGGATTAAGCAAATCAAAAAAAAGGACTAAGCAAGAAAATAATGAAAATCAGAGGATGAAAAAAAAACAAAAAACAAACAGTAAAATACTTAGGATAACAATAAATAATAGCAAAGAAATTAGGTCTTTGCGTATTGCATACATAAAAAAGTCCTTAAATAATATATGTTTATAACACTAATAATTTGTAGAAACTTTCAATTAAAATATTTATCAAGAGCAGTTATTAAGTTATTAACTTCTTAATTTTGCCTCTTCGTGACAGTCTTCATTTTGAGGTTAGTATTTGCTCTTACTTGGTGTTCATGTTATTATTAAAACTCTTGAAGTTTTTGTCAAATGTAGTAGAACTTTGACAACTAATACCCAATGGATACATACTCTAAACTGGTCTTTCTAGTAATTGGTCTATCCTGTTTAAAAATTGGTATTGTAGATAATATTATATCTCCATGTATAAGTTTGTTTACTATACAGATTTTACACTCTTCACTTGCTATGTCTTTTTGATTTTTTTTTCCACTGCTATGTCTTTTTGATTGTAGTCTTAGTGTTAGAGTTTTTGCATTTTCACATTGCTGGTGTCAATGGAATTTTCTTTTTTTTTTTAGTTTTGTTAATTCACCTCCTCAAGGCCATAAAGGCCACTACAGTCATGGAGAAGAAACAAGTTAAGAGTGGTGCTACCAGGGACGTGGTGAGGAGCAAACTTGGAACTTCTTAATTACCAAGCAAGGTATCTGCCACAAATAAAATTTTTTAGACATGTTTTGCTTATGTAAATAAAACATTTATAAAAAACATGGATATAAATGTTGTAACTTCTTAGGGTTTAGAAAACAAAAATTAGGTTTAGTTGACAACAACAAAAAAAAAAAAAATTTTTTTTTTTTTAACTTTTGTTTTTTAGTTAAAAAAAAATCATCATTTTAGCTTAAAAATTTAATTTAATGCAGAAAAATAAACTTCCGGTGGAGTGTTTTTCTTTTGTTTATGTTTACTTATTTTTATTAATGATACATTTCTTTGTAAATAAAAAATGGTGTCTTTAATAAATATATATAAAAAATAGTGTCTTTAAAATGGCGTCTATAAAACATGGTGCCTTTAAAGCATTTAGTTTATGTTAACTTTTCGAACTTTTCAAATAAGATAGTTATTAGTTAACTTTAGATTTTTGAGTTGACTAAATTTCTTATAAAGTAAATACTCCAGCTTGTAGAAACTTAATAGCAAAAATTGCTGGTGAAATGAATGGATAAAAATTGCTGGTACCAAGAATGGATAAGGAATGGATAAAGAATGGATAACTACTTTAACAACTGTTGTATTAAAACAATGAATTTTTCAAACAAAATTGTTTAAAAAAAACTTTGAATTAATTGTAAAAAAAATATTTTTTTTTCAGGTTTAAATTCATTTAGCTTTTAGATTCAATTCATTCTAAATTATTTTAATACTTCTAATTTATTAGAAATTATTATTTAAACAATAACTATTTATTGCAGAAATTTAACAAAATAACAATTAAAATAATTTATGACAAAAATTCAAATGTTCATAAAGTTAATCATAATGCTAAATTATTTACTTCATCTTTTGTCTTCCAGCCACTTCAACTCAAAAATTGGTTGCTCGCAGGATTGCTGGAGGTGATGTTAAAAAAAAAAAAAAAAAAACGGAGAGCGTGTAATAAGCTGGTGACTCTATGTTTGCTTTTAATATACTCATCTAATCATTTTTAGAATACTTTCACTGATACAGATAGCACAAAAGATGGAGGAAGACGACTTCATACAGTGACTATTCTATTAAAAATAAAATTCTTTCTTAATGGACATTCTTTTGTTAATTCCTTTTTGAATCATTTGGGATTTCTTCTGTATGCAGATTATTCTTTTGTTAACTGTTATTTAACTGTTGTTCAAACTTTTGTAGCAGTGACCAGTGGTTTTAAAAATTTAATAAAATTAATATAATATAATAATTAATATAATTTAAATAACTTCATTTTTCAAACTGCTTGAAAGACATTTTAAGATATTTAAACATTTAAATTATAATAAATAAATACCATAGTCATAAATACAAAAAAGCCCTAAATCCTAAAAAGGATTTATTAATAGAAAAATTCATTTATATTTTTAATTTTTGAAAACATTTTTTACAGAAATGATCTAAACTGATTTCAATTAAAATATGTTCGGATATCATCATCTGACAATTGAAACTTACAAGCAAGCATTAATGACAAAAAAGAAATTTACACCTGCAATTTTCACTTACAAAAATAAAACTTAAAAAAGAAAATGAATTTTTATTGACTAACTTGAAAAAATTTAAAATGAAATTAAAAATCTAAAAAAAGTTGAAATTAAAATTTTTCTAATAAAAAAAAATAAAAAAAATATCAGAATGATTATAAAGTGTAGTTAACAATAGAGAAATAATTCATAATAAAACCCTTTTTTGAAGATGAATATATTTTCTTAGACAAAATTGGTTGAACTGAAAATCAAAATTATTTATTGTGTATGAATTTAATTTGTTTGCAAAATCTTTGCAATAATTTGTTTGTAGGCAAGATTGTAGTTTATTTAAAAAAAAATACTTTTAAAATACAAATTCATAATATCAAAACATTTAGTGGTAATCATACTGAGACTTTTAAAATATATTTTAAGAATATTTTGAAATAAGATTCCATAGAATCTAGTAAATACATAAAAAAGAGCGACGTAGTAGTACTTAAGTAGCAAGAGTATTAGTACTGAAGTAGAAGCAGTACTGAAGTAGTACATACAGTAATCAGGCATCTAATACATTTGATCAAGAACAATTACAAGTAAATTAGTTCTAAATTCCTAAACACAAACTTAATGTTTTTTAAACAAAACTCATGTAATTGGCATTTCCAAATCAAAATTATAAATAAATGAAATTGGCAAAATAAATTTTTTTTTTTTTAATTGTTTTTATTCATTTGAGTTTAATGCTATATTTTGCTTTTTTTCTACTTTTTATAATATATGTATTTATAGTAATAATATTTTTTTAAACATCTTTGCTTCGAACAAGGCTGCAAGCAGCCACTAATTAAAGTTGGAAGTTACTGAAAGAGAAAAGATGAAGATTGTAGAGCAAGATAACGATTGACAGATGACTTAAAGGATTGCAAATTGTATGAATAAGGAAAGCAATATGAAGGAAGCGAATTCCAAAGAGCTGATGTTTGAGGAAAAAAACTAGACGAATAAGCGTTTTTGGAGCACTTAGGAACATTCACAGAAAAAGGATGACACTTAATTGAATGACGAGTAAAAAGAGAATGAATTTTAGTAGATGGCACAAGAGATGCTAGCTCCTTAGAGCAGTGCCCATTATAGTATTTGTAGAAAAGAGAAAGAGAAGCAACATTACGACGATGTGATAATGGTTGGAGGTTGGCTGCAAGAGCAGGTCCAACTATGTTTACAATACATTTTTGCAACTTGTCTAAAAGAGAAAGGGCATCATTATAAGATCTGCCCCAGATATGGCAACAGTATTCCATACAAGGCCGGATATGAGATTTATAGAGATAGAGAATAGAATCTAAAGTAAGAAAGTGACGAGCTCGATAAAGAGATGCAACCTTAGCAGATGCTAATTTTGCAACTGATTTGATATATGGTTTCCAAGAAACATTAGAAATAAGAGTTAATCCAAGAAGATGAAGAGTAGATGACTCATTGAGTACATCACCGTTCATAAATATAGGAAGATCCATGTTATTGCGATAACGATTGGCTGAAAAAAATTGAGTTTTATCTGTATTGAAGTTCACCAGCCACTGTGAGTCCCATGCTGTAACAGAAGTGAGATCCTTTTCAAGCTCAAATGCCCCCTCCAAGCAATCAGAGATTGTTGGCTTCTTATCGCAACAAGAATAAATGGTAGTATCATCAGCAAACAATGCCACCTCAGATGTAAGAATATCTGGAAGATCATTAATGTAAATTAAAAAGAGTATAGGGCCAAGGATAGAACCTTGAGGAACCCCTGAAGATACAGAATAAGAAGAAGAGTGCTGTCCATCGAGGACAACTTTTATACTACAATTGTAAAGGAAGGATTCAATAACCTTAAAGATAGTGCCAGATACACCATAAGAAGAAAGCTTATGGAGAAGACCAGCATGCCAAACTTTATCAAAAGCATTTGAAATGTCAAGAGCAATGGCCTTAACCTCTCCACCTTTATCTAATGCACAATAAAACCTATCAGTTATTACTGTTAGCAAATCAGCTGAAGAACGAGAAGATCGAAATCCATATTGATCATTGGTCAGAAAGTTATTAGATTCAAGATGAGAAATTAGGTGTTTGTTAATTAAAAATTCAAAAACCTTTTTTTTCTTTTTCTTTTAATTTTTTTTTTCCTCTTAATCATATTTTAAAATCTTTCTATATTTTATTTATAGTTTTTATTTTTTTATTTTTAGGTGTTGTTCCATTGACTAGTTTTTAACTATATGAGTGACACCTAACCTTATTTATATGAGCTTATAAAATATTATTGTAAACTTTTATATTTAACAGTTAAATAAATGGATTGTTTTAGTTTTAAACAAAACAATACTGATAAAAAATGGTTCATTAAAAAGAAAAAGAAAAAATTTTCACAAAAAAATTTTTTTTTAAATTATAAACAAATTTTTCAATTAATTAAAAACTAAAAAGATTATTAGTTATAACTAAAAAATAACAAATCAGGTTTATTTTAGTTAAACGAATAATGATTGGTTTATTTTAATTTAATGAATAACGATTGGTTTATTTTATTTTAACAAATAACTATTGGTTTATTTTAGTTTGAAATAATGAATCACTTGGTTTATTTTAGTTTGGTTTAAATGAGTTTTTTTTCCAAAAAAAAAGCACTAGTCAAAATTTATAGAACTGATAATCTTTTAAAAAATTAAATTATAACAATTATAACAAAATGCAAGAGTTTAAAAATTGAAAATGGTTAAAAATCTTATTTGTCACGTGGATGAAATTGTACTTTTTGAACAGCCAAAGGAAAGCAATAACGCACTTCACAATCACCTGACAAGACATCCCATAACCCAACATTCCAATCAGTTGAAGATGTTAAAATCTTTTTACCATTACGGCTCCAACTAAAACATAAAATAAAGTATTTATTTCAATAGTTTTATGCTTTATGGTCACAAAAGTGTCCAATTTTCTCAAAGGTTTTCTTACAAAGATTCTTTATTCAATTTTTGAACTTAAAAATTTTTAATTAAATCTTAATTTCCGAAAGAATAGGAAAGTTTTAATAATAAAAAAAACTGTAAAGGTTAGATAAAGTGTTAAAAATGTTATTAATTTATCGGAAAAAAAATTGTAACATCAATAAATGTATGCACATTAGGCAGGCTTGGTCGGGAAGCAGGAGCGATTGCTCTTATGTACTGACCACAGAAATGATATTAAGTTGCGAAAAACAGGCCAAATTTTTTAGTCATTTTGAGAACATTAAAGTTTGTGTATGTTCGTAAAACAAAAAAATATTTTATCAAACGAACTATTATATTGATACTATGGCTCATTCTCAGAGCCACATCTGCAAAGGTGTAAATCTTTTACTAATATAATTATTTGTTTACTAATATAAATGTTTTAAATATATTTTTTTAAATTGTCAATATTTTAAAAGTTTGTTTTATATTACAGATTTTATTAGTATATTCTTATTTTTTATTCAAAAACTATGTATTTTTTATGTAAATGTAAATTTGACCACAGAAATAATATTCAGTTGCAAAAAATCTGGCCGGTTTTTTGCAACTAAATATTATTTCCGTGGTCAGTACTTGAGAGCGATCGCTTCCGCTTCCTGACCGAGCCTGATTAGGATTGTTCAAATGAGCCTATCAAATCAAAATAACCTCAAGTTAAATTTTGCAATTTAAATTTTTATAATCTTCTATTACTCAGACCTTGAACACAATATGTATTAGTAATGTGAGATATTTGTATATGTTTACATTCATAATTCTGAATGAGTCAAGTATTCATAGTATTAAACCAAGTAAAGTTCCAGTTCTAAAACTTAGTTAAACGGTTCTGAGGCCTGCTGGAAGTAAGGTTTTCTGAACTCTGTCATAGTTCTCATAAAATCTGATTTTATCAACAGTTTTAAAAATTAGAGTATTAACAGCCTTATGTTGCGCATAGATAACTGTTAGTGCTTTTAGTGTATATTTCCAAGGAGTTAATTCTTTTTTTATGTATATTTATGTATATTGCATAAGAAGTTAATTCTTACAACTTAGTTACCAATTTAATTGGGTTAATTAGTGGAACTAAGGCATCTCCAAAATTCATTTCTCAGGGTGTCATGCACTATCTATGATCAACTCAGGGTGTCATGCACAATCTATGATCAAATTTAGTTCTCTAATAACTTAAAACATCGCAAACAAATTGTTAAAATTAAACTTTTACAAATATCCATGGTCAAACTTGGTCTTTATAGAAACTTTTCATTAGTTCAATCTTACCTTCCTCGCTAGACATTCTTGCTACTTGTAAAACTTATTTGAATTTGAATGTTTCATCTTTAGATCTCAGTAATGATGACTATTGTCATTTGACTAGCTAATTACATGCTTGACCAAGCAATATTACTCAATCACCATTAATCAGTCACTAAGTCTTGGTCTTTTATTTCTGATAATTGTGTCTCCGCCACATAAACCCATAGATGCTTTAATTTTCTTGAGTTAATCTAACTCTACCCAATAGTTTTTACCTACTTGTTTAACTGCTTTCTAAATCTTTTTTCATTTTTTCCCACACAACAAAACACTTGCTTTAAAACAAATATCTTTATATTATTGCAAGAAATACAAAAAGGTGCTTTCTAATGCAAAACTCTACTATTAACTATCTTGTATTTTATTCCAGAAGTTAAGTTCAAGACTTTTGGAAAATATTTATCAACGTCATTAAAAAAGTTATGTCTTTAAGCTTTTAATTAAAAGACTTTAAATACCTCATCATTAAGACTAACAATTAGATTTTATCTCTTAAAATCATAACTGATTTCAAACCTCTTGTTTGACAAACTCACTTTTTAACTATTATAACAGAAAAGTTCAATAACACATTTGATAAAGATGGTAAAGGCTTTTACTCTAGACAAAAAGCTTTCCATATGATACAATTTTCTTCATAAGCTGACTTCATATGGTGTAGCTGAGGAAGTTTTTAGAATTGTTAAATCATTTCTTTTTAAGCACAGTATTGATATCAGCCTTGAAGACCAATACTATAATTTAATTCTTATTCATTAACTTCTGGGGTACCTCAATGTTCCATCCTTGGTCCTTTCAATAGTTGCTTGCAGCTTTGCTGGGTACAAATTAGTTAAATATAATAGTAATATTTAAATGATAACATTAGAACATTTAGAAGATGACTAACATAAAAAGCATTAGAAGAGAAAAAATTTATAAGCCAATGTTGCTTTAAACTTTCTTTAGAAAAATTTTGAAATAAATATTGTAAAATGTTTTTAGTTAATTAACTTGAGTTTTTTACTTTAAAAATCTCATCTTAAATTTTTCCTAAAAAAATTTGTCAAAAACCATTCTTATCTTTGAAAACCAAAACTTTTATTTCAATGTATATTTATGGTTGGTTGGTTTTAAACCTGCTGTCTTAAAGGTCAAAAATTTGACAGGAAGAAAGGAATGGGTAATTTTAGATGAATAGAATAATTAGTAAATAAAATGTAAACACTTTTAAGATCCTGATTGATGTTTTTTTAATTATTTAATGACGATTGATTATTTAATTATTTTTTAACTATTTAAAACCTGATTGATGTTTGTTGCATACAAACTTGAAC
>NC_088920.1:5065000-5157500 GCF_038396675.1 Hydra vulgaris
AGGGACCAGATCATTTTTGAGTTTAAACATGAACTGAAGAATGCAATAGATATTTTGTTCATAGATATTAAGAACTCTCAGTTCCTTCATTAAATGTTTAGAATTGGCATTTCTATTTGCGTTTGTTAATATACGGCATGCTTGTTTCTGTTTTTTATATATTAAATCTAGTTTTGATTGGTAGGTACTAGCCCAGGCAATATTGCAGTAGTTAATATAGCTATGTATATATGCAAAATAAAAACTTTTAAGGCATGCATTATTTCATGAGATACTTATATATATAATATGTTCACGACTTTTTGTTTGAAATATTTTGATATTTTAATAACTCATAAGATATCAGAAAATTTCTAAATTTGTTTTTTTAGATTAGCTTATAAGGAATTTATATATTTCGGAAGTGACATTGAAGAATTTTTGGTATAACTTGTTTTACAGATAACGGACTGTCCATTGATTACGTCAAAATTTTTTTGGTAATTCTTACCTCCCCCTACCTCTTGTCAACAACTTGTCAAACCTCCAGAGAGCCCCCTTCTCTATAAAATTACGTCAACACAAAACATGAACCCATTTGTTTTTGATTTTCGGTTTCTGCTTTTTTAATATTCCGTTTTATTATTACTCTACTACTTTTATTATTACTTACTATTTACTTTTTGAAACTAACAAAACTTATAATCATTTGTTGCCTATTTTAAATAATTTTTGATTTACATAAATCATAACAAGATACCGTTAGAAGCCGCCTAAGAGTAGATACTTTAATTGATCTAGTATCTATCTCTGCTCTATATTTGCTCATATTTTATGACTTATGACAAACTATAGGTTGATAACAATAATTGTACTCCTCTTAAATCAACCTAAACTTTAACAACGCGACTCAGTTTATCGTCCACTCAATTGTATCATTTAAACCTCACAGGTTATTCAGGTAAAGGAAAAGCTTTAAATATTTTGCTCATCAGCAATTCGTGCATGGAAATTAGATTTTAATGCAATTATTAAAAATTTTGCAAGCAAAGCGGTTATTATTTTTCCAAGATGGATTTTTTGGTTATTATATTGGTTATTAATTAAGCTATTTTGATCTTTACTAATGATTAGACTATACCTATTTATAGAATACTTTTTATTGACGCTTCACTTATAAAAAAAAATTGTAATAAATTAAGACAATGATAAAATAGTTTGAATTTTTTTTATTTTTTAGACTCCAGAAAACGAAAAGCTTTAGAAGCCAAAAATTCCTCAAAAAATTTTTTTAATTTAAAAATCGAAAAATGCTTTTTTTCATTGGGAACCGTAAAGAATTATATTATTAAAAACTTACAAAGTCTATTGTTTGTTTAGCCATTAGTTAAATAAAAACGAATATTAAGGTGGCTTGGCAAAAAATACGCGTGGCTTAAACCTACACAATAAAATTGATCCTATAATACTCTTTTCCATTTTTCAACTTTTTTCAACACTTTTTCTGCCTTTTGTTGTTTTATCAAAACTATGTATTATCATTGTTTAGAACCGCCTTTAGAAACGCAGTTACTTGCAAGTTACGTGTTAAACCACATGTACTTATGTTTTTGTGTAACATTACTTTGCATTTAAAGTTTTTTAATTTGTAGTCAGTTCAATCTTCTTTCAAAAACCTTAATTGTATTTTTAGAGGAGATGCTAAAATTATTTTCTCCGTAGGTTAACCTATCGCCATGTGCCTTAATATAACTACCCACGCCCCACCTCACACTAACGCTAATTAGCTATTTAATTAAAATAAACTTTAACAAAACATAGACAAAAAATGTTTTACAATTTCTCAGTCGAATTTCACGAAAGTCATACTGTCAATTGCCTTAATTCTTATTTACAACCACTCGAACCAATACACGTATATTAACTTCAATTCGAATGAGGTTATAATATAACGCCATTTAATAACTGTTTGTTCTTTATTTCTAGAATATTTAACTGGAAAAGTAGCTAGGTAAACCTCTTTTCACAAACTTTGTGTTAATTCTGCATTTATAAAAAAAGACTTTTTTTCAACTTGATAATCTTTCACGCCATGTATATCTTTAGATCAAATACTTTGGCCTAAAGAAACTTACTAGTTATGTTGATTTTAAAACAGAACGCCATACCACACTACCATGTTGATTTTAAAGAACACGTCATACCACACTACCAAAAAAAAAACGAACTTGAAACTAAAATTACCTTTTGAAATTTTGCATATGTTAGTGTTACCTTGCCTATGTTAGTGTTTTACCTTGCTCATGTTAAACTTGCATATACTTTGGAAAAAAAATGAACTATGGCTATATTTATCTTTATAAATTTGATTGTATTTCCATTTTTCTAGTCAAACGTCTTATTTTCTATGTTTCGATACTTATTTTCGACACTTATTTATTAACTTATTTTGACGAATAACTTTTAAAGTTATTCGTCAAAATAAGTGAAAATAAGTATATTCAAATCCTGGCTTATGTTTAATTGTTAGCAGTTTATGCATGTGCGCATCTGTACATTTGTAAGTGAATATATGCTTTTATTTATATAAGTATATAAGTGAGTGTTTTTCTTATTTTAATTATGCTGATAATGGAATTTTTTAATCGTAAATCGATATATGCGGGATAATTAACTGTACTGTGAAATTTTAATGCTAGCAAAATTTGAAAAAAAAAACAAAAAAAAAACAAAAAACCTGAAGAAGATTATTTGCCGTGAGTCGGTAAAAGAGTTTCTGCTACCCGTTTGCATTATATTAGACGTGTGCTATCGCGTCCAGACTTTTTTAATACTAGCGTAAAAAAATACGTTTAAAACAAAATGCACAAATTTTTTTTACTAAAACTTTTTATTGGTTCAATTTTTAAAATTGAACCAATAAAAATAATCAATGTTTCAAAATTCACTTTATTTTAAATTTGAAAACATTATTACAAATTTATTTTTGAAGAAAAAACTTAATGTTTCTAAGAATACTCTTGGAAATAAATGTAGTGGTGTAGTGGTAATAGCGGTAGTGGTGTAGTGGTAATAGCGCTCGCTTTGTAAGCGAGAGGTTCCGAGTTCGACTCCCACCACGTCCCTGGAAGTACCGCGCTCAACTTAGTTTCTCCGCGCAGCGGCCTTGCTCGGCAAGGTTCGTGTTTCGGAGTTAAAGAGTTGAGAGAGGGTTGCACCACGAATAACAACTAAAAAAAAAAATTAAAAAAAACACAAAAAAATGAGTAGCCTCCTCAACTGTAGTGGCCCCCCTCGGGCCTTGGGGAGGTGAATAATCTAAAAAAAAAAAAAAAAAAAAAAATGAATAAAACAAACATATGACATAAGACAACAAAGTTTAATCTAAAGGAAATTCCGCATCATAAAAATAGTGTTTCAGAGTTATAATCATCTGTTCTTTTATCACAATATGGATCAGGATGGTCAAATATTGAAAATATCCCATTTGCAATGTTTAAACCTGTTAGTAATTTAAATTCTCTTAAAACTTCGAAAGCATTATACTCTTCTTCTGGGTATTTTTTAGTTAATTCGTTATAGGTGTATCGATATGATTGAATATGACACGTTAAAACCAGACTTGATTTAGAAACGTAAATTTCGCTTTTGATTGCCTAAAATAAAACGCACTTCTATCATAATATCTTGTTTAAATGATTCTCCAGCTCTCTAATGTAAAAATGATATTCATCTAAAGAAATATGCATAAATATATGATTTACTTTAATCTTCTGAACGCTCTCTTTAAGCGAAAATAAGTAAAGTTTATGATAGCGGCTTAAACCTTTCGGAACAGTTATCCATTTTACTTTTGTTTCTTCCTTTATAAACTTATATACTTCATTTCTTGTAATACTTAGTGAGAGTGGTCTTACAACTCGCGGATTAGATTTTTTTTTTGTTGTTATAAAATTTAATTTTTGAACGACAGTCCCAAAGACATACTTCAGAAATCATGTGATCAATACTTGATGGAATTTCTCCGTCTAGTCCCTCCCATAAAATATACGATGGATTTCTAAGATGAAGAGATGTGAATCTAAAGAAAAAGCAAAGAGAACAATTTGTTGGGCAGATGCACAAGATATTGTGGATGCCGTAATGATAGCCAGAGACATTAATGAAAAAGTATACATTAAGGTATCATTATATTTTATATTTACATTAAAATTTAATTTTTAATTTGTAATATACTTTTCAGAAGTAAATTTGTTTAGTTTAGGTAGTGGCTGATGGAGGCCAGGGTTTTCTAAAAATTAGTGCAACAATTTTACGAGAAACTGAGCTTTCCTAAAAAAAAAAAAGATCCTTGCATTCTGAAGAAGGTACAGCTAGAAAAAAAGGGAAATTAAAAGGTGTTCACAGATTAGTAATGTTTTGTATAGTGCCTCAAATTAAAGAATTTTATGAAAACATGAAACTGCTGCTTTATCTAATTAAGTTAGATCGGATTCCTTTTGTTTTTGTAGCTGATTTTAAAATAATTTTGGTTGTCAATGGTCTGCAGACAACCACTTCGAAAAATCCTTGTCCATATTGCTATGTTAAATTACGGACTCCGAGGATTAATTACACAAGAGGAAGAAGATATATGCGATGTAAACTGCATTTTAAATATGTTTTTGAAATCTTTGAACAATAGCTGTGCAGGTTTGCGAACATATAGTGTTCTGAGAAAATGCTACGACAGGTAAAATTTAACAACATTATGTTTTAAATAATTTTCTGTTATCAATGTATTTTCACCTGTTTAATAATAAACATTTAATATATGTTTAATATATATTTTATTAGGTTTCAGCTATTAGGAGAAATAAAAAAAGAGATGCCCCAAACACTATGAGCACAGTGAACCTTCCGCTTTTAAGCGAACCAGATTTTATGTTGGTTATAGCCATACATTGGAACGCAAAAAAAAATGCGCTTTGCGTTCGCGTTCAGAAATAAAAACTTTCGCGCAAACTTAAACGCATTTGAAGCAATTTATTGCGTTTACTTACGCAAACGTAAACGCAACTCACGCAAATAACTGCGTTTACGCACGCATTTCATACGAACTCATGCATATAAAATGCGTTTACGAACGTAACTCAAACGCAACTTACGCGTATAAATGGGTTTGCAAACTTGACTCAAATGCGACTTACCTAATCTTTTTTTTAAATTGTGTCTTTTTAAGAAAACGCGAATTTTTAAGTAGATCCTTTTTATATTTTAATTCAAAGATATAATATAACTTTTTATTTAAACCGTTGTGTTATTATTAAAATTAATGTTATTATTGAAACTATTGCATTATATATTCATTTTATTTTTGTGCTTTTCAAGTTCAAATTATATTTTTTTCTTTATATGATAAGTTTACATTTCACTATCTGAGTCATCGTCGTCCGAAAAATTATTTAAACTTTCAAGAAGTTTTAAGTTTACTTTTAACAATGAGCGACTGATAATCAGAATAGCAGTCATGTTGCCTCGTTTCTTTTCACATACAAAACCAGAAGCACTAAAATATCTCTCTATAAAAGCTGCTGATGATGCAGTATTTAGTAAGATGACAAATAGCTTTCGTAACATTGGTATTTTAGAATTTTTGAACCAAAAATCATAAAAAGGATGCACAGATACAGGAAGTCCTTTCTCTTCAATTTGCTTAAAAAAGTAAAGTTTTTCTTTTTCGATTTCAAGTAAATAAAGTTGAAAATTAGGCTGCCGAGCTTCTGGGCAATAGTTATCACCTAACATAAATCCGCAGAGCAAATCAGTTTGCTGATCATTTGAACTCAATTGTTCTTTCGCTTGTGTAAGCTCACATCCTGGTTGGGATTCTAAAGCACTTTGATAAATATTACGTGGCGTAAAGAATTTCAGAACTTCGTATAGCTTTTCTACTGCTCCTAAACAATTTTGGGTTGTGATACAAACTTTAATATAATAAGTTAATATATAAAAGTAGTTAAATTTATAAACTAGGTTTTGAAGAACTATTTTTTAAACTAAATTTTAAAACTTTTTATTTGTCTTAATTAAATAATATAACCTAATAACTAAATACCTTTAACAATAAATTGGCAATCAGGTCTGAAGTACCATAATTTAAGCTTTGAAATATTCAACAGTGATGCTACTTGATAAATTCCTGAGTTAAGTTCGTACTGAAACTTTAATTTAAAAGAAGAAATTAACAAGTTAGCAAAATCTTTTGCATTTCCTTGTAATTCCATTCTACTCCATTTTGAAATCATAATAGTCAATTCATCAGCAATCGATGAAAGATTCTTTTGTACAATTAAGTTAACTGGTATGCGGGAAGAAGGATTTGAAGGTATAGTTCAATCTTATCTAATTCGATTGGGTATTGATTTTCCGGATCGAATGCATTTCTTTTATAAGCACTTTGAAAACTCTGTAACATTAGGAAAGCAGCTGACCAACGAATTCAATCACAACTTGTTTGTAATTTAGTTTCATTTTTTATGTGGTATTGAACGCTATTTATAGATTGGTTTATGCTTCTTGCGTACTTTGAAAGCGTCGCAAGTAAACAACACACATATTTTTGTTTCTTAATAGCGATTCGTACAGCGATGTTTGTTTTATGAGCTGCGCAGGAAAACCGCGGTAGTTTCGATGTTCCCAATTCAATTTCAAGATCTTTAATTAGCTCAGCACTATGAAGATCGTATTCGTTATCTTCGTTAAAGTCATAAGTGATGTTTACTTCCTCAGCTGTTTTGGCTAACTGAATAACATTTGTAAAAGTAAGCTTCCTTGATTCAGTTAATAGCACTTCAAGAAGTTCATCAGAGGTTTGAATTTCAATATTTAAGACTTCATCTTCACATATTTTTAGGCGCTCATTTTCTGCTTCTTCAATATAAAGGGCAACCTCTCGGTTCAGCAATGGATCATCTTCATATGCACTATCGCCACCTTTCGTCTCTTCAGCTCTATCTTCTTGAGACTTTTCAAATAGTTGCTTAAATAGTCTGACAAATGAGCTCCCTTCATCACATGTAATAGCTGTTAAATAAATATAACTTAAGTAATCAATAAATTCATTGTGTTTACCGTAATTAAAGCTATAAAATTTTTAAAAAATTATCATTTATTTTTGATTTATTGAAGCTAAAGGTATTTATATTCTTTTCAATCCTTGATTTAATATTTTCTGCATTGTGAACCAACATTTCAGGAGATGTCCATATATCACTAAATAAAGTGACAACCAGGGCATCGTCTAATTTTTCGATAATTATGTTTGATAATTTTGCCATCGTTTCTGGCATCAAGTTTTCTCTAAAACTTTTTGCAAAAGGAAGTGGAACTTTGACTAGTTTCCTCAAAAAAGGATTATTAAATGCATTAATCGAGCAGTTTGATGTAATAAAGAACTTGATAGCGTTCAAAGTATCGGCATCTAGCACGTTTCGCTTTTTATTTGATTTGTTTAGTGTGTCGTATGAGTCAAACCACTTACCCAAAATGTCGTGATGTTTTCTTTGTAAATGCTTTTTAATGTTGGATGTTCGACCAATGCGAGCTGTAAGCTTTTGATTACACAATATGCAGAAAAACTCAACATCATTTTGTGATTTATTTATTTGAGTATCAGATGTAGGCAAATAAAGATACGAAGTATACTCCTATAATATATAAAAATCATGCGCTACATTGTTCTTAATAACATTTTAGATTTAAGAAAAAGTAATTAAAATACCCGTTCAGTTAAATTTACAATAAACTTCTTTTTCGGAAAAATGTTTCTTTGACCAAAATCTTGCATTTTGTTTATCAAATTACTTGAGTCTTCAGATAAATTTACCAAAAGACTATAACCCTGAAACCTTAATCTGGGGTCTTGCTGAATTGGAGGAATAGAAACATTGAAAACTGAAGTATTATTCGAAGACTTTCCCGATAATGATGTACAATATAATGATAATGATCATACAAAATTATTATTGAAATTGTAATTTTTATTTCCATTTATAATTTTAGCAATGCATTGAAGACAAACTGATTATTGTAAATCAAAAAGATTAGTTGAAAACCAAGCAAACTAGTTGACCATTCTTGATGTTTTAATGAACATTAAAGACTTAAAACGTGTTTAGCTATATGTGAACTTGTTTTACAAAAAAGAACAAACTGAAAAAGTTATTTCTCAAAAAGTTTACTTTATGTAATTGAACACATGTTAAAACATTAAAATAAATAAAAATTATAAATATTATAATAAATTAAAATAAATTGCTTTCTCCTGTTTTGAAATTTGCTTGTTTAAAAACCATAAATTTTTAAGATTTTAAAATTGAACATTATGGAATTATTATATATTTAGAATTATTATATTTATGGAGTATATATAGAACAATTATTATATTATATATATTATGGAACTATTATATATATGGAATAAATTATATATTTAAAAAAGTGGATTTCTTGCAAAATTTTTGCATAGAGAGACTAATACTGATCAATGTTATTTGAAACCAACAGTTTTGTTACAGTAACTGTAACAAAACTGTTGCTCAAATTGTTAATATGAAATCTGAAAAAAGACCAGAGCTTTTGCTGAATGTTTATAACTGAAGATTTGGTTAGAATATTTGGTTTTTTATATGAGGATCGAGAGTTTTACGTCAGGGAGGAATAGAGATAGGAATAGAGTAACTAATTATTTTTTTAAAAAATCTAAATGTCCATATTTTTTAAAGTCTTAATGTATATATTTTTAAGCATATATCTATATTTTTATACATCTTATTTTTGAATAAAAAATCATTATGTTTTAAATTTTATTAAGATTAAATTATATAAAATTTAAATAAAACAAAATCAAAAAATCAAATGAAAATTTTAAAAAATCAGATTAAAATAAACAAAATCTTTTTGAAATCAGAAAAGTCTGATAAAAATTTAAAAAAAAAAATGGTCATGATGTTTAATCTTTTGATATAAAAGATGTTATAAAATAAGACCAACATATTACATGTCTGCATTCCACCTTCCGTCTGCATTCTATAGTACTTATTTTTATAAAGTTTAAAAATAATGATATTGACAATATATTTTCAATTGTTAAATTTCACATAATTTAAAAATCAATCTCTGACTTGAATAAGAAATTAACATGAGAAAACTATGCATTTTTAAAAAGTAAATAGTGAGACTCAATATATAATAAAGTACATTAATGATAACTGTTTATAAAAAATAAATAAAATAAATTAAAGATTACATTAAACTTGTTGTGATGATTAAACTGATATTAGTCCTAATCTGTTAAACAGATTAACATTAGAAAGGGCATTCAATTGTGTAAATTATTGCTTTGACTCCATAATTCAATACTAATGTCAAAAAAAGGACATTGGAAACCCATCTGAACCACATAAGTGTGGAAACTTTTTTGTTTCCACACTTATGTGGATTTGGATTATTAAATGCATTTTAACTTTATTTTTAAAAAAAATTTATTTATTAAAAGAAAAATTATTTATTTTAAAATCAAAAGCTACTCTATTAAACTGATGATTTGCATTGATTTACTAAGCTAAATTGTCATTGTACATATGTCTGTCAATATAACCAGAATCCTAAGTTAGAATTTATACCTAAGTTAAAGAATTTTAAACAAAAATTGTTTGCTAGGATAAGTTATATCATTTTTCATTTAGATTCAATAGCATTTTAAAAATAAAATAAACAAATAAAACATTGAACGGTTCACCAGGTAAAAAATAAAATATATGATTTAGTAAAAATGAAGTAAATAAATAAAATAATTTTAAACTAACTATTCTCCCTACATTTGGTATACATACTACTACATCTTTAACTCTTGTAAATTTTTAATAAAGAATAAAAAATTAAAGACTGAAGATGGTAAATTGAACTTTCTGTAGAACGGTTTACATCTCTTGCATTTACTTTGCTTCTTTGTGATAATGTTAAACAAAAAATTCTATGATGGTATCCAGCGCTCTTTGGAGTTTAAATATATTTTATTAAAAATAAAAGCCACTAATAGATTTGACAGCATCAAAAAATGAGTTTAACGTTTTCCATAGATGACTGAATTTTCCTAGACCTTTTTTTTTGTTTTTTAATGACATTGTTCTGTAATATTGAGGTATACTACTTTATAGGTTAAGGAGTTTGAAGAAAATAAATCTTTGAGCTGTATTCAAAAATGCATATTTTCTTTTGATGAGTATTTCATTTTTGCATTGAGTATTTCTTTTTTAAACGAAAATATACTTAGCCTTTCACACAGAGTAAATGTACAACACCTAATAAAGTTTGAGGAACCATACTTTTAGTATACCGCTAAATTTAAATTGTATACTATATAAATGTTATTTATATCCATTATTAAAATTGTTACTTGTTCTTGCTTGAAGCTGTTTGTTTGTTTTGTTTTTTTTTGTAATCTTTTTTACTAAATAGTGAATGTATTGTTTAAACGTTAATAGTAAAATCAATAACACTTAAATACTTCACATTATCACTAAATTGAAGGTCATTTTAATATCAGGTTATTAAGTTAGCAACTTAAAGTTCTTTGCTTTAGAATAAGTAAAACATTTGATTTTGATTTACTAGGCATTACTTAAGTTTAATTATTTGATTATTTAGATATTTCTTTAAGAAAATAATCAAGAAATCATTCTCAACCAAGATGTATGTAATTGAATTTATACACTTTTCAGAACATTTTTAACTGATAGTAAATTTCAATTGCAGCAAAATGTTCTTCGTTTTTCGTTGATGCATATAACAAATTCAAAATTCTCTAATTTAATGTTAAAGTGTCAAAAAAATATACCAAAAACGCTAATGTTCACCATCTTTTTTTATAACACTTTTAAATTTTACTATTTAATTACGCCACCTGGTTTCTGTAGTTTGAAAGTAATTAAAACACTCATGAAAATTCCGAAACTATTCATAAAAATTCCGATGCAAAAAATTTGCAAAAAATAAAATGTAGTTATAAAAGATTCTATAAGAAATGTTTCTGTATTTCTGTTTTAAAATTAAAATGGCGAACGTTAGACGACCGACTATTATCGAGTTTGATAGGATTAATCATGGACGTATAAGAGTCTCTGATACGTCCATGGATTAATTTACCGGAAATTGGTCGCAGGTTTAAAAACAATGATACCGAGTGCAACCGGTGGTGCAGGGAGTTTGGTTTACTTGCTATAAATATGATCTGTCCTCGATGTAACATCCAGTGCAACGAACAAAATTGTCATAATGTCGATGGAAAGATTTGGAGATGCATGCAAAAACAATGCAAACAGAAAATAAGTATTCGTGTTGGAAGTTTTTTTGAAAGATCTCAACTGAAACTTTGGCAAATAATAGGTATTACTTATATTTGGACTCGTAGCGCCGGAATAAGTCGTGGCCTTTCAGTAGAAGACATACAAAAGGATTTAGAAGTTGGTAGCAATAAAACTTAAGTTGATTGGAATCAATTTTGTAGAGACAATGCTGTTACTTATTTCCTTAACAACCGTGTGCAATTAGGAGGGCCAGGTTTAATAGTGGAAATAGATGAATCACTTTTTTCATGAAGGAAATACAACCGAAGTAGAATTAAAGAAGATCAATGGATTTTTGGTGCTTACGATATAGCAACTAAAGAAGGGTTACTCATTCCTGTAGCGCACCGCGATGCAGCAACCATATTACCCATCATTATACAATGGATTCGTCCAGGAACTGAAATATGGAGCGATATGTGGGCATCATACCAAGGTTTAGCAGCGCAAGGTTTTCAACATGGTTCAGTAAACCATACTTTAAATTTTGTTGATTCTTTTGCCACATTGCCTCAACCCTGTTTGTTGTAACAACAAACAGGGTTGAGGCAATGTGGCAAAGAAGCAAAGCCAAATTTAAAGCTATGTTTGGACCCACAAATAGAGAAATGGTTCCCGATTATTTGTCAGAATTCATGTGGGCGCAACGTTTTAAAGAACATTCTTATTTTCACTTTTGGAACCAAGTTGTAGATGAATATCCCGTTTGATTATTATTTTTGTATATAGTAACATTTGTCTATCTAAAGTATTAATATATTTAAAAAATTTTGTATATAATCTGAAAATAAAAAATAAAACTTATTGAAATTCGAAGTTTTTTAAAGAAAAAAATACCAAAATAAAAAGAAAATACACAACAAATTTATCCAGAGAATGTTTTAGCGGAATAAAGACTGGGCTATCAAGTTTTTTTAATGATTAAGTTCATGTTTACCGCCTTAATTATAACTTAGTCATGTTTCAAAAAAGATGGCGAATATTAACGTTTTTTGTATAATTTTTTGACACTTTAACATTAAATTAGAGAACTTTCCTTTGGTTTTCAGGTCTATGTTTTTATACGATTCTTAATCAGGAAAAAATTCTCTATCATAATCAAAAATAAAAATTGGGGGGTAGAGATGTAAATTAGCGCCCAAAATAGTTGGATAGGTATTTTTCCAGATTATAATAACAGAATAGATAATAACAGAATAGATGTCTTTTCTTGAATTATTAGACGTATTTGTAATAGTGTCCATACTTTATATGAATTCCAAATTATTATTTTTTCTAAAAATTGAAATTAAAAATTTTTTGAGAACTACTATAAAAATTTATGTGTTCCAGAAAAATCAATGATATATAAATACATAGATGAGATTTTTTGTGGAAGCCATATTTGAATACTAGCAAAACATTTCGTTAAATAAGCGATAAAGTAATTATGAAGTTTTTTAAGGTTTTGCGTTTTTCACAAGTATGCAATATAGCTGCTAATAAACAAATTTGCCTCACAACTTCCAGTAGATGTTAGATCTTTATCTATATAAAAAATTATTTCGCAAGTTATTATGGGTAAGGGGAATTATTTTGACGAACAATAAGTCTTTATTTGTCTTTTATGGAGGACCCGGGTAGTTTTTACGTTTTTTCACTTTAGGGGCGCAATTACGCGGGAATTTTTTTATAAAACATTTTAAGCACCTTAGAAGCCATATTTAGGATAGGCTTCTCTTAAAAGACAGAAATACATTTAAAATTTGCATTTAATTGTGCTTTATATTTACTAAAAAATTTACTATAAATCATTTCTACACGCTTAACCTTTTAAATACTTAAACGTTTGAAAACGTTTTAAAAAAAAAAGTTTTAAAAAAGAAACAAAATATTGTGTTTATAAACAAAGAAAATAGAAATAATTTAAAAAAATTATATTTAAAGTATTTTTTAAATTGAAAGCACAAATGTTCCCATTTTACCGGTTTACAGCATGCGTTTTACCTTAGTACTACAATAGCTTGTTTATTTATTAAACATAAAAACAAATTAAGGCAATTTGCGTCATTTTATTAGGTGTTAATAGGCAATCCACAAGATTGCCTATTAACACCTAATAAAATGACGCAAAACTTATAACAATAACTTTGACAAAACAAGCAACCCAAAGGACATTTTTATATATCTTACATTAAAAAAAAACCTTAAATGTTTAGAAAACGTTCAAAATCTGAAATTATATCCAGAGCTTGTTTCGAACATCGATCTCCTCCATATAAAGCAAGCGCCTAACCACTGCAGCACGGCCGCATTTAAATAAAAATAAAAAATATATTTAAAAGTTTAGTCTTAAGGGGTTTGCCCCCCAATAATTTTAGACATTTTTTAAAATTATTTCAAAAAAATAATAGGATTGTTTTTAAATCAAAATTTAACGTAGAATCCGAATCTAGACGATTCAAAACTTAAATATTAGCAATCTTGTCTCAAAAATTGAATTTTGTTTATCGCATAATAATAATCATATATAAAAAAAAAATTTATCACTAACCAATATCTTTTTATAGACTCCAATATAGTCCTAAATTAAAGAATTTTTACGATAATAATCAACCTTGTTTGTTTCACTGCTTGAAAATCTCTATAAAAATGGTAGACTTAAGTTTATTATGAAAAAAATACCATATTGTTTGGTCGATTGTAGAAGATTCAAGATTATTGTAAAAATATTGTAAGGCTTTTATATATAAGTTATTACTATGGGAAAGAGATTAAAGCAAAATACTAAACGTTTATATTCTTTTAAAAGAAGATTCTATGGGAACAAGCATACAATATCAAATAAAACAATCATTGAGAGTCTCTCTGACCAACAACAAAACGCCAGTGCAGCTCCTCACTCTAGTTCTACTAATCAAGAAAATCCTGCTCCTTTTTGCCCTGTCTCTGCATCAAATTTTTCAAGAAAAAAAGTTGAAGACATTGAATTTACAGAAACTATAAGTGAAACAGTTGAAGGATACCAGCTTGTTGATGTCTCTATTTTAGCTGATGTTTTTAGTAAACTGCCTTGCCCAGAATGTCAAAATGGGAAATTGTTGCTGATCGAAAACTTGTCCAAAAAGAAAGGATTAGCTTCATCAATGAGTGTATTATGTAAATGTGGTTATAGTTTATCTTTTTATATTTTTTTATTAGCCTGTTCCATGTAGCGTCGACCAAAAAAAACCAGTGGCACGATCCTTGCCCTAAAGTAAAAATTAGCTGGTGCTTGTTTCAGCGGGATAAAATAAACAAAACAACAATGCATAAACCAGATGTTGGATTGCCTTTGTCTGTAATAGCTCATGTAAAAACTATTTACGAAGATTTAAGTGAAGACAGTCTATTATTGATGTGTCTCCATGGATTGACACAGAATGCCAATGAGTCTTTCAATGCCATGATTTGGGAGCATGTCCCTAAGATTCGTTTTGTTGGTTTTGAAAAGCTAAAGTTTGGAGTTTTTGATGCTGTGGCTAGTTTTAATATTGGTAGCAAAGCATCCTTGCAAATTATGGAGGTACTGAACTTGATCCCTGGCAATTATACAACAAAAGAATGCATCACTATTAACAATTCCAGACTACGTCAAGCGCAGTACAAAAATACTGAAAAAGTTAAACTTCGTAGAAAGATAATTCGCGGGAAGAAAAAGTCATCTGACGACAAAAACATTCAAAAAGAAGGGACTACTTATGAACCTGGAGCTTTTGTGTAATTGTTTCTTTAAATACAAATATTTATATTAGTGTTTTTTATTAGTGTTAGATTTAAAGCTGAAGTGATTTATACACAATTTTGAACTTAAAAGTTCTTTTTTTCAAAATAAGAGTTTTTTTCGAAAATCGAACTTTAGCAAATCATATCTCCTAAGCTATAAATGGTAGAGTGGTGAAATTTTCAGGGTATATTTTTATGACTTGTACTTGCAACTTAAACTAAAAATATTTGAGTTAGGTCTTTTAAATCAAGAAATATTTTACATTTTTTATTGTCCCTATTTTAAAATATTTTGATCAAATACTATGGGCAATCGAGGCAAAAATTATAATATTTTTTTAGTTTAAGTTGTAGATTTTACTTTAAAGAGCCTTGTGCCAAAGTTTCATTTAGATATATTAAACAGTTCTTAAGTTATCAATTGCTAAAAAAATTAACTTTTTCTTGAATTGCAGCCATTATGGACGACTGCAATGATTTTTTTTTAATTTTTTTAAAATAATTTTGCACTAATTTTGTAGGATCTACTATAAAATATATCGTTCCATTGCATGGAACACCAAGTAGTCATTTTAGGTTTAACAGGGGGCATACCCCTTAAGAATAAAACCCACAAAAAAAATCATCTTGTATAATTTGATATAAACTACTATCGCAAAGAACATTTTAAAAACGAAATTTAAGTGTAAATGTAACCATAAAAAAAAATTAAAATTACAAATATATTAAAGGTCGACAAATAATAAATCAAAATCAAACAATAAAATTACAAAAAAATCAAACAATAAAAATTACAAAAAAAGCAAACAATAAAAATTAAAAAAAAATCAAACAAAAATTACAAAAAAATCAAACAATAAATAATACAAAAAAATCCAACAAACAAAAAAATACAAAAAATTAAATAAGAAAATACAAGAAAAAAAAAATTGCTATATAAAAAACATATATAAAAAAACTTAAAAAAAAAACCTAAGTAATTTTAGAAAAAAATTATTAAAAGTTAGGCTCGTCCTACTCATTATAAAATTGTAATTGTATAAGTTTTTTGTCTCGAGTAATGTATTTCTTGAGTAAAACAATATAAATTGAGTAACTTCCGATAACCGTTAGGTAACTCAAAAATTAATTATTGAGTATTAAGTAAGCTATATAAATTAAAGTTGAATGAAATTCTCTAAAGCTTCATATTAATGTTGATTTTTTTTTTCTTTTAAAAAGCTACTTATTTTTTTATTTTTTTATGTTTTTTTGTTTTGTCTTTTGAAGTTTAAACTTCCACGTTATAACACTTGTGTAATTTTAAAAGGTTTCATAATGCCCATTATTTGACATTAGGGAAGAATATAAGTACATTTTTTTTACAACAGGATGCCCTTTCTGGCGTTAACCTGTTTTACAGATAATGACTGATCAGTTTAATTTCATGAACTTGTCCGGTTCTTCTTTATTTAATTTTAAACAAATTTTAAAAAAAGAATCAATAAAAAAAAAGTTCAAATTTTTTTATGTATAATATAATAAAGTTTATATTATAATAAAATAAAATATATAAAATTATATTATAAAACTAAGTTAAATTTTTTGATTTTAAATTTTGTGTTAATGGCTATGTTCTTTAAACAATAAAAATCCGAATCGTATTTGGTTACCATAATCATAAATCCATTTTAGGCACTTTTTAAAACCTTTTGTATAATTTTTTTTAAACGTATCAAATAAATTAACGGAAGGAGTGCATGGTGAAAAATATGGAAATTTACATACACCTTATTAGAAATTTCCTATACCCCTAAAAAAAAACAATGCGATTAAGGGTTTAATTTATTTTTCTAAATTTTTTGCTCCCATAAGGGCTCCAACTATATCACACACCCCCCCCCCCTTAGGTCCCTAAGTTCAGTCCGACCCTGTAACTAAATATATTTAAGTATATGTATTAAAAATAGTTGATATCATTATAAAAACACGAATGAAGCTTTATTACTGTCTGCCTTTATGATTTTCTATTTAGTTCTTCACTAAGAATCTTTATTCTTGAAAGGTATTCGATCAACGTTGATTACAACAACTTAAATACTGAATGCATGTTTTATCTTATCATTTAATTGAAAAGAAAAAACGAATCAGGTAAACCTCTAATTCTTTGTTTGACGCTTTACTTTCGAAATATTATTTTTGACGCGTTTTTTTTTTTTTTGACAGTAACTGTTTTCAACAGCAGTTTTTTTGACAGCATTTCTTATAAAGTATTAAAATTTTAAAAAAAAATTAATAATACTAAAAATATACAAAAAAACAGTAGGCATATCTAATAATATGTCAACTGCTTTCTGAAGAAAGAAAACTTTAAAAATTGAATATTTTTTTATATACAAAATTTGATATATATTTTTTGTATTTTTAGATTTTATAATTTTTTGTATTTTAAAGTTAAAACTATTTTTTTCAACTTCGAGCATATGGTTAAGAATAATTTTTATAGGTAATGCGGTTTATTCTTATTCAGCTACTTGCCACACAGATAATACGCATAACGCTCACATTACAAACAAACTGGTTTAAATATTTCTATTTATTAAATATCAAATTTTCGACGTCAATTGCGGTTTCAAAGAATAAAACTGACGCTAAAATAATCATTAAGAGTTAAATTTCAACACCTGTTATGTAAAAAAAAATGCGTTTGCGTTAATTGTAAAGAATTATTTCATGGTTTGACTAATATCATATAATTTTTTAAGCCTTTATAATTTTTAAATTTTTTAAACTTTTATAATTTTTTTCCATTTAAGCAACTTCCATGAAATTATTGTTATTTAGTTTTTTATTATTATTTAGATTGTAATTTATTGAAATTTAAAGTTTACAAATCCCATTGTGATCACAAATTTCGACGAATTTGATGGTGCAGCACAGGGCCGTAGGAATAAAAATTGTATGGGGGGGGGGGGTAGTACTACCCCGAAATAGTTTTAAGGACTTTTTTTTTTTTTTCAGTCGTTTTTAATAACCCCAAATAAACACGATGCCCAAGTAAACACTATGTTTATTGAGTATATTTTTTAACGAAAGAAACAATGTATTTTTTACCTGATGATTGTTAAACGCATGAAACTTTTAGTAGTAAAAATCATGTAGTTATTTTTATTTAATCTCGTCAAAAAATCAATTATAAAGTAGCTCTGATATAATTTATCGAGCACTCTTGCTGAATATATGCTCACAGCAAAATTAAACTTAAAATTAAACCGCAAATAATAAAGCAAATTCCCATCTCTATCAACAACAGATTATCACAAAATTCCTCGAATGAAAAAAAATTTAATTTATCTATACCAGAATACGAAGATGAACTAAGAAGAAATGGCTTCACTAATTTTAATTTAAAGTATAAACCCCAAAAAAGAGAAAAAAAGACAAGAAAAAGAAACATAATATGGTTTAACCCCCCTTACAGTAAAAGCGTCTCTACCAATGTCGGACATATCTTCCTAAACTTAATCGACAAACACTTTCCCACCCCCTAAGTAAACTATTCAATCGAAACACCATCAAAATGACTTACAGCTGCACCAAAAATATCGAGTTACAGCTGCACGTCAAAAGTAATTAAATGTGACGTATTTGTTAAAGAATAGATTATTTTTTACCTCATTGTTCTCAAAAAGGTATATATTATAGTGCACTGTTAAAATTTTAAAGTTAATCAAAAATGTCATTTGAAGAAATGAGTTTTATAGTTTATAAATGGCTTATTGATAACAATTTTTTTGAAACGGCTCGAGCATTAACTAAAGAATATTTTAAAGTAAGGATACATGTTTTTGGTTTATATATATAAGAAAAACTTTTATCTTAAATATCAAAAAAAGTCTTTTTTATTATTGATATTATAAGTTTTTATTATTGATATTATGAGTTGGCTTTTCCTTGCCTTTGCTTTAAAAAGCTTATCCTACAAGGCAGCAGAACATGAAACAGGTTGTACTGGGTTACATGTTACCAATTGCAGGATAACCTGACCTGACCAAAATCTTAGAGTTGCAGGAGGATGTGTCCATTCTTTCATCCTCCTCTACTACCCGTACTTAAATACTAGAAAATAATAATGCAAAATCATAAATGTTTTAAATAAAAAATTTTAGTTACTTATAATACAAAGAAATATGAAAGAGTTTCGTGAAAAGTTAGAAAAGATTAGTGAAATGAAAAAAAAGTGGCTTGCTGAAAAAGAAAAAATCCCAATACTACAATTAATCTAGTTGCAAATATTTTTATGCTACGTTTTATTAATTGTTTTTATTTAACTGTAATTAGTTCTGATTTTTTTTTTTTTTTTAAGTTTATTAATTAAAATAGCTGAAATTTATTAGTTTCGATTTCGAACGAAATTTCAATTTAAACCAATACCGAAATTTAGGTTTCGGAACTTTTTGTAAATTCAGTAAAAATCAAAATTTCGGTTGAAAAACATATTATAAACAAAAAAATTTGTGAGATTTTAAATTTTTATCTAATTTAGAAAAATAGTTATTTTTGAAAAATTTTACAAAATATTTTGAGAATATGCATTAAAGTTTTATGAATTTTAGTTACTTATAATACAAACAAATATGAAAGATTTGAAAATTATGCATTTTATATTTGAATCAATGTATACAAAAACGTTCTAAGTCATTTTTTTTAATATTTAACTTTTTGATGAAAATTTGTTCTTTGAAGACAGTTCCACCATTGTATAGTAAAACATTCTAAATCAGACCTCTCCGTACACGTTGAATAGAGAGCTGAAATATTGTCTGTAAACTAAAAGGTTCTAGGTCAGTGACTTAGAAGGTTTTTGTTGGCAGCTCTGAGAAAACCAGCTGTGTTCTGCTGGTAGCTTTCAGATGTTTTTAATCCAACTTTTGTTTTGTTTTGGTTACGAGTTTGAGGTTATTTGGGCTTATTTTATTATTCATGTAGTTTTCTCGCAGTAAACACAATGTTTCGATTTCAGATCTTTTTTATTCATGAAAAAAACTGCCTCTACAAAAATTCCTCGTTCAACTTATACTTTAAAAAACACCTCAAATATGCTCATAAAAAGACTTTTTATTATTTCTTACGCTGCAAAAACACGTCATAAAGAAATCATACCTCAAAAAAAAAAAAAAAAAAAAAAATATATATATATATATATATATATATATATAAATACTAAAAAAATATTTCAAATAGAGCGATATACATTTATATATATATATATATATATATATATATATATATATATATATATATATATATATATATATATATATATATATATATACAGGCTGTAAACATTTTGTGTATTATGTCCCAAAATACTTTAGACAACTTAGTATCATTTTTATATTTATTAATGCAAAAAGATTTTAGGTGATAAGCATACGGAGAATATAAATGGTGTTTCACATAAGCCAAAATATACTTTTTCTTTGTAGTCAGGTTTATTTGATTACAATGTTCTTTAACAAGCACTGATTGTTCATGGGACAGATGGATTTGTTGACTCAGTTGCATGTTTTTCTCTCAGCTGTACCATGGCTATATAATATCCAGTGATTGTGCGAATTCATGATGACTTGATGTTTGGCATACATGACATAAGTAGCTTATTTTAATAGCATTTTGATAAAATATGTTGTAAAGTTTGTGGCCAACTGGAATGTGCAGGTTAACCATGTTTGAAAAAAGACTGATATTTTTGTTGCAACATTAGTACTGAAGTGGGGTGGGTTGTACCGGGTTATGTTTCATTTGTGATTTTTGAATGTAACCGGTTTTTTATCCGAATAGTAAGCGAATTTGCAGATAAACCTGATTTAAATAATGCATCTTGATAAGGAGGTATAGATTGTTGAAGGAGGTATCAATTGCTGATGATTGCTGTATTGGCTTGAAACTTTAAGTACCATATAAAAAGTTGTTATATATATATATATATATATATATATATATATATATATATATATATATATATATATAAATTAGTAAAAACACCTATCTATCTTATATCTTCAACATAATGTTATATCTTCAACATAATGTTTCACTATCAGTAGGTTCATCTACTGATGGTGAAACATTATGTTGAAGATAAAAGTAGGTTCATATATATATATATATATATATATATATATATATATATATATATATATATATATATATATATATATATATATATATATATATATCTTTATCAACGTGATTTGGCATTAAAAACTTGTGACTTATATTTTGATGAAAATCTTCTATGAAATTAAAAACTTGAAATAAAAAAAAATATCTTCAGGTTTTTTAGAATTTTAACAGGCTTAGGGAATATTTCAATTAAAAAAAATAAAAGAGAATAATTTAAAGAGAAAATTTCAAAAAATTTTTTGTTTGTGAAAAAAAAAAAGATAACTAAAAGTTTTTACATTGATATAGCTGAATCAGTGTATAAAAAAAAGACGCAAATATAAAGAATAGACACAAATAAGCAGTCAAGCCAGTTTGAATTTTTAATATTACATATGGATACAAGGATACATATTGTTAAATTTAACAGTGTTATGCACATTTATATACAATTTTTATTGTAGAACAATGTCAAGGGAGTGGACCTAAACAAGGTCGTAAATACATCGTATTTGTAAGTATTTTTAAATTTTGTTTATTTTAAGATTTTATACCTTAAATTTATTTTAATGTAAAAGATTTTTTTTATGTTGATAGTTTTTTTTTGAAACCATTAGCTGACTCAATTATTTTGTTTGAGTTTGTGATAGGAATATAGTTTTGTGTAGTTATATACTAGTTTGTAGTAGAAATGGTTGTATACTAGAATATAGATGTTTTAAGACAAATAGCATGGTTTTTATGAAGTAATAAAGCATTAGGGATGTATGTTGCTTCATAGTATAATTGAATGTTGATTAGTAACAAGAATTATTTTTTTCTTTTAAAAAGATATAAAAGAAATATTTTTAATTTAAAACATGAAATTAATTGTAAAATAAAATTTTATCTACTCCTTAAAACTGTTTATTTGCTTTAATTTTCAAATAAATTATAAATTGTTTTTACTGCTATTGGTTAAAAGTGCAACATGAATCATGTATATATATGATTAAAAAAATCATATATATACAATTTCATAAATAATTATCCAATTAAATGTATTTACAAATATTATTTTAAAGCAACTTAATTTTACATTTAAAAATGGATGACATTCTTTTGTTTTTAAAAAGTTTCCTAAAATACTGAAATTTTAGATGTCAGTTAAGAGAATAAAGGAGGGTTAGTCATATAACTGACTGGGGTACCAGATTTTAGAGGCCAAGTATGAAAATTTGTTACTGACGTAAAAGTAAGAACATTATTTTAGGGCACATAAAACAAAGATCAGCATGCCAAACCTACTATTAGTTCTTGAAACCTTAGTCCAAGCCTTGTTAGAACTGAAATATAATATATATTAAAATTTTTTTTGCTAAGGGAAATGTTTGGTAAAATTATATATATATTAAATTTTAAAATTATACATTTTAGATTTCAAGAAATATTTAATAGCTATAATATTTCAAAAGATGATATGTATATATCATCTTTTGAACTGTTATAGCTATAAAATATAAACACGTTTTCATCAATAACATGTCATGACAATAATTTGAAGAAGTCCAATAGTAAGGTAGTAAATTATTTTTCTTTATAAATTGTTTTTTAATAATAATGGTAATCTATTAAATTTTTAAATTTTCTTTTCGTTTTTTTAATTAGCACACTTAAAATAACTTGATGTATTGAGTTTTAGATTACAAGGTTATATAGTATATATAAATTTGCAATAATTTATCGTTTCATAGTTTCAAAGTTTTATTGATTAAGGAAAGCTAAAGTCTCATATATGACAACTCTTGTTTATCTAAATTGAAGATTTTGTAATTTTTTTTTTTTTTTTGATTAAGTTTAATTTCAAGTCTTTTCGAATTAAAAGAAGATAACCACCAACACTATGATCACAAGATAAGACAGCTGAACTCAAATTAGTCTCACTAAAAGCAAGTAGGTCTGGTGAACTTTTGCAAGAGATAAGACTCGACAGCAGAAGTTACACTGAAATTCATAAATATTAGTGAATGATAGATTTAGAGAACTTGGTGATGACTATGGTTTTTTGTGTTTTATAGTTTTGTATTTTGTAGATCAAGAACTTGACTCAAAGCACATTTATTACTCAGTAAACTATTTAATAGTCCAAGCAATTTCCTCATTACTATTATTAAACCCTAAGTTGTAACAAAAAGCTCCAAATGTGGCTACGATAATGCACACCAAAAGTACAAACAGTGATATCATCCATGTGCAACATGGCACTGTTAGTACTCTGATGCTTTACAGCTGTTGATGGAATCAATGTCTCTCAGAGCTACCACATAGTTATGGAAACCTGACTACCAGCCAGACTCAGAACCATAAATCTGAGTTTTAGAGCTGTTCCCTCATTAGGAGATAATAGAATGTGTTGCCTAATCATAAAAACAGAGACACAAGCAAAACTCATGCATTGAGTTACAAAGATCTAGCATTCAACATCCTAAACTGGAAACAATGTATTAAAAATACATATACCTCAGCTTAATAGATGAAGAAGGGGTGCGAAGCTGGTCAATAGATACCCAAAAGAACTAAGCGAAATATTAGGGATTAATAAAACAATTATTAAAATGTTCAAAAATATCTTAATTGCAAAAAGTTGTCAGCAAACATTGAATCTAGAGTTATTTGAGCTATACTGTAAAACAGTATTCCGTCGATATTTAGATCTGTTTGATTGGTATAAAATGCTGTCAACAGTTCACAAAGTTCTTGCATACGGAGCAGAAATAATGAAATTTGTGATAGAAAATCAATTTCCATTGCCTTGACTTTATGATACTAAAATTTCAAACTAACTAATGAGTTCAGAACATAGTAACCAGGGGTGTAGCTCAAAAAGTTATGCAATGACTATATTCTCCTGTATTTTTGAGAAGTATTGAAAAATAGCTGTTGCCTTGTCAATCAATTGGTACACAAGAAGACTCTACATGAAAAAATCAACGTAAAAGTAATTAATCAAAAAAATTAACCACTTTGTTTATACTGACAACTTTAAACAGGAGCAATTAGTTCATTACTGATAATGTTTTTACTAGATAAAGCTGTGTTTGAAAAAGTAGGAATTTAAAAATATTCAGAAGTTACTTGTGCATCTGAATTGGAAGCAGATTCAGAATCAATAGCGACTTTACGAAATCAAAACGACAACTGCAACCGCAACGTCCAAACACAAAAAATTGCTAATGCGCATGTGTAAGCTTAGGGTAAGTCCCAATTCGCGTTTCAAAGTTCTAGGCCGGACGTTAAAATTAAAGTTTCAGCGTTGTGTTGAAAACGTGAAATGATTATGAAAACGTTAACATTTTTTCGCAAACTAAGATTTTTTGTTTTTGTTTTTTGTGGTGAATTTTATATCGATATAAGCTGATATATCAGCTGTGTGTGTGCAATTCAATGGTAAAAGGTTCGGAGTATTAAGCGATGTTTGCGTGGTTATTGATTAAAGTTGTTTTTAATTGATAATAATTGTTAATATATATATATATATATATATATATATATATATATATATATATATATATATATATATATATATATATATTATATACATTCTTTTAAACACCCAATAATTACATAAATTGTAGGTAAAAAAACAAATAAAGAAAATGCTATGTGTATTCTTGTACTGTTCTTGGAATGTTTTCTTCCATCAAAGTTCTAAATATAAGTCTTTGTTCCTTTAAATTCCATAATTGGACAGATTGTTTTAAAATTGCGGTGATATTGGCATCTAACACTTCCTTAGGGCGTGTAGTTTTAATTTTATTGCCCTCGATCATACATTGCAGCATATTAATACCAAATTGCTTGCATATTAGCCATATCTCACCAACAAATAAACTTTGGTTATTTATACACGGCAACTGAGTCATTATAATGGAGTAACATATGGGGTCATTAAGTAGCCTGATAAATAAGTTTAATTTGTTATGAATAAGAATGTTCGATACAGAGTCTACTTTGAAAAAAGAATGGAGGTAATTTTTACTATGCTTAGAAATATTAAAAAATGATTTTAAGACAGATCGTCCAACTTTATCAATATTCTGTAGAAACTTATTGTTGCAACCACCCAGTTCTAGTCCGTATAATAGCGTTGGAATAGCTAGGGAATTAAATAAATAAATAATCGTAGCAGGCTGGCAGAAGCGAATTCCGTTTCTTATAAGAGCTTTTGCAACAGATAAAAATTGCGTTATCCTTTCATTTATATTCGTTTTTTGGAGTGTTGTTGTCATATTTTTGTTCTTATTATCCCAAAGGAAACCAAGATGTTTTAAATTGCTTTGAAACTTAATAGGAGCATCGTTAACATAAATCACGTTATTGATGATCGAGCTTACTCCAGATATTAAAAATTCCGTTTTTTCTGCATTTAGTTTGATAAAGTTTGATATTACATACTTTTGGACGATGTTAATAAGATTTTGAAGACCAGATATAGTTGAACTTTGCAAAATTATATCATCTGCATACGCCATGACACCAGTGTATACCCCGTTTATTGAAGTTCCTACTTTGGATTCTGAGACAATTTTCTCTAAAAGATTTTCAGTATAAATATTGTAAAGATGAGGCGAAAGTATGGACCCTTGTCGAACTCCCTGAGACAACCTAAACTCTTCTGATGTGCATCCAAGATATGATACATTAGCAGTATCTGACCGATATAACGATGAAATGGTATGAACTACCGATAGTGGGATTTTTTTCTGATAATATAGTTTCTCAAATAGTAAATCCCAGTTACAACTATCAAAAGCTTTGTTAGCATCTAAACTGCATATATATACAGGTGAATTGTTATGTTTATAGTGTTTTATTGTTTCACTCAGAAGAAATTCTGCGTGAAGGGTAGAGCTATTTTTTTTAAACCCAAATTGATGTGAATGACTCTCTGTGATATCTGGACATATGTGTACAATAAGATATTCGAGAAGTTTCGTAAAAATAGGTAGAATGCTGATTCCTCTGTAATTATTTGGATTTTCCAGTGATGTTTTATAAGACTTAACTAATGGAATAATTGTGGCTGTTGATAAACATTGGGGAACCTTTCCATTTGTTAACATGCTGTTATAAAAAGAAGCGAGTAACATTAGAAGATTGTTACTGCGAGAGTTTTTAAGATGTTCAGCACTTATTCCAAAACAATCGTAGGATTTATTATTTTTAAGATTTAAAATACATTTTTCAATATCAGCTGTTGAAATAAACTTTGAATTAGGCTCTTTACTTATATGTGGAATTTGTTGAGGATTAAATTCTTTATTTGTACATTGCGGCGTATTAAGTATTTTTTGAAAATGATGGCTAAATTCTTCAATGATTTCATTTTTGTTTTGCAATTTATTAATTGTAAAGAGTCGAGTATTCTTTTTGTTTTTTATTTTGCGAATAGTGTCCCAAAACTTTTGAGGATTAGTATTGCGTAGATATTCGATATTTTTAGTTTTTTCGTAGATTTTTTTGTTATGTGCTGCTTTAACAGCTTTACGGAAGTTTTTTCGGGAATAGATATATCTTTTGTAGACTACGCATTCTACTGACTTGTTATAATCGGATTTTTGCCATTGCTTATAGTGAAAGGATAGATTATCTTTACATCTTTTAAGCTCTGATGTCCACCAAGATTTTGAATACTTACATGTCACTTGTTGTCCAAAACACTGTTTAACTGTCAAGAGAGCTGCATTTTTGATTTTGGAACATGTGATTTTAATTTCTGCTTC
The DNA here is from genome assembly GCF_038396675.1 of Hydra vulgaris. Lineage (NCBI taxonomy): Eukaryota > Metazoa > Cnidaria > Hydrozoa > Anthoathecata > Hydridae > Hydra > Hydra vulgaris. The sequence goes on from NC_088920.1 coordinate 5,092,020, forward strand.
TATTTTTTCATCTATAAATGTGTAATTGCTAAATGCTATAGATAGATTATGATTATAAAAATCAATAAACTTTTCATTCTTCCATGCATGTTTTGGAACTGAATCATACTTTTTCATTGTATTATTTATTTCGTTAGATAAGCTGCTACCTCTAAGGTTGATACTTGTGGATACCGGAAGGTGATCATTATTATTAAACGGTGAAGGGGGAATAACTTGACAATTTGTAAAACATAGTTCTGTATTTTTTAAAGATGCTATATGGTCAATGTAAGAAGAATTTAAAAGAGTTTTATGTTGATAGGTGTAGGTAGGACCAGCACCATTGACTATATCGACAAAAACCAACTCATTTGATTTAACAAAGTTTGTGAGATGTTTTGAAAGATTGTTTCGTGTTTTGTTGTTACGAAATTCTAAATCATATATTTAATAAGGAAATGACTGAAAGCCTCCAGATATAATACATTCTGCTTCATCCTCATAGTTGTTCATGATTGAAGTAATTGTATGTAATTGAGAAGAATATTTATCGTACGATTCATTATTGTTACGACAGCATGAAAGGTAAACCCCAATAAAAATTAAATGACGCTTGTTTATTGTGCCTTTTATTGCAAGAATGTTTTCATCCTCATGTATTATATGAAAAGACGACATACCTTTTTTAATAAAGAATGCGTCTCCTCCATACGGTCTACCATGTGTATTTTTTTCTGCCGCATGAAAGATAACATTATGTGTTAGTAATGCAACATTATCTAACAGAAAACTCTCGATGTTTAGCAGCCAGTGCTCCGAAATAAAAATAATATCGAAATACTTTAATAATTTAGAGATATAATACGAGTTCGATTTAAAACTTTGACAGTTAAACGCACAAAGTGTTAATATTGTATTAGTTAAATTTAATTCTTCTTCTCCCATTATGATTTATAATTTGATTGTTGCATGAATGATGTAGAGTGATTTAAGAATTGTGGCAATTGTTTTTCAATATTTTGATGTGTTTTTTTGATTGATAGTGTTTCACGGTGCATTCTAAAAGGTTTGACAATAATGTTATTATCCCAAACATTGGGTTTAAGTACCATTCCTTTTTCGCTACTTTTAATTTTCACTTTGAAGGATCGGTTGTATATGTTTTCTCTGTTAAGCTTAATGTCTAATGGCGTAATACCAATTTCTTTATTCATGTAGTTCGAAAGATCTTCTTCAGATAAGGAATTACAAACACCGCCTACAAATATATAAGACTCTCGAATAATACATTGCCCTGCAATCGAGTTTCTGTTGTTAACGACTTTATTACCAAAGACGGGTTTTATCCTCTGCTTATCTATTTGGCTATTTATGACTCTATTATTTTTTCCTATCACTTTGAAATCTTGATAGTCTGCTATAAATTCGTTTTCTTTTTGCGGTTCAGGCTTAAGCAATTTAACCACGGTTGCGTAGGAATCTCTACTTTTATTTCTACAATCAACTTTCAAACTAGAATCCTCTGCACTAGAGCATACAGGAAAATCTTGCAGTGTATTTATTTGGTTTGCGGAATGATAATTTATTGAATTTGAAACAATAGATTTTAAAACTTCTTGTGGTTTACTGTTACTTGCGTTAACAGATTGTGACGCACATTGAATTTTCACAATTTCACTATTTGTTTTTTGTAATGCGTCGTATTTTTCCTGTAATAAATGCAAATCTGCCATGATTTTTTTATTTTCCGATTGTAAAGCCTTTAAGCGATCGATAATTTCTTTTAAGATCGATGTCATATTTATATCTGATGATTGATAAATTTGTGGACTAACTTGTTTGGAGTTAGAAAGCAATTTATTGAAGTCCTTATGGAGTTGATTTTCCGCTATAGTAATCGACATCAGATAAATATCATCAAGACACGTTATTATCTTATACCGCTTTCTAAGATTTTTTTTCACTGGGTCTTCTACGTCTAGAATAATGTTTAGCAACGAGAACTGCTCCATGTCAAAACGCTCTAATATTTCTGTAAACAATTCGACTCTTAATTTAAAAACTTCAGCCTCTTTAAACTGCGAAAGCCCATTGATAATGACTTCCTTTGGATGGGAACAAATTTCCTCTACATTTATTATATAGTTCTCTACAATATTGTTACTCGACTGTATTGTTAAAAATAACTCACCAATTTGTCTTGGTGCCATATAACATAAAGTTTAAATACATCAAAAATAAAAACTTGTTTTTTGTATTTTTTTCTGAAATATATTTTTTTCTGAAAATATGCTTATATAAACATATTAATAATAATTATCAATTAAAAACAATTAAAATCAATAACCAATAATTATTGATTATCAATAATAACCAAATAAATATATGGCTATTATTAATTTAGTAACTGGTAATGTATATTAATATTATAATTTACATTTTTGAGGTTTATGTTTCTATATAAATTATTACTAGAAAATGTGCAAAGATGAGTTAAATTTAGTGAACTAGAAAAGACATTGTATTAGATTTTTATGTTTCTTGCAAGAGTATTTGGTGCTCAGTTTGAGTGTTCAGTTTTTATTAAACAGAGCAGTAATAAATAAATTAATGAAAAATACTTATCAAGCTAAACATAACACACAGTTTATCTTTGTTATGGAATCTTCACGTGGAACAATAACATCACCCTCAAGGTAATATTTTATTTATAAAAATAGTTATAAAATGTGGCTTTATTAATCTGTTATCTCCAGGGTCATCTAAATTGATTTGAAATAGAAATGCGAAAGCGGTCATTAGAGACATGTAGTGAAAGTGAAAAGCGAAACGGACGACAAGAAACTAATAAAAAGTCCAGAAATAATGGCAATGAAACAATTTCTTATTTAAAAGAGAAAAGTGAAATGGAAATAAATATTAGAAAAGAGGAACTTGAAGTCAAAAGAATAGAAGTTGAAGCACAAGGAAAAACAATGCAACAGATGATGCAGCAACAAAATAACATGATGCAAGCTATGATGCAACAGCAAGCATCTTTTTTAGAAATTTTAAGCAAATTTTTACCTGAAAAAAAATAAAGCAATTTTATATTCTGTCTTATATTTCATTTAAAAAAGTATTTATTAAATTATAAAAGTTAAATAAAATATTCTGAAAGGGATGGTGCTTGACAATCAAAATATGTTGTTGTTGTTGAACCATATAGGCAAACGCGTGCATTATGCATTAACGCACATACCAAATACAAGAATCTTAAAGTCCCACTTTAAGATTTTTTTTAAAGTCTAAAAATTTAAAATAGTTTTCAATATCTCCAAATATCCACTCAACAGCAACACGAACTTTACTCATATTTTTGTTCCAATTAAGCTGTTCAGGGGATATGTTAGCTCCTTTAAATCCACATTGTAAATGAACTCTATGGGGGTATGCAGGGTCTCCGTAAACACACAAAGGCTCTCTATTGCTGTTAAAAGAATTTACTGCTAATTTATTTAGTAAATTCGAATCAGCGAGGATGCCACTATCATGTATTTTCAGCTCTTCGTCGTTTATTATCTTATTAGAATGAGAAATGAGTAACTGATTGCGAACCTGAGATAATTTTGACATGTTAATTTAAAAAAATAATTTAAACTTCGTTCTTTTATTGAAATTTACATCGAATAGGTTTCTTACTTAAAAATTATAAATATAACTGTACAAAAAATCATGCAGAAAAATATACAGAACTATACAAAGGCTTTTCGTACTGCGACGTTTTCATAGTAACTTTCGTAACGATATTTTACGAAAAACGGCTACGTGAACGACAACTTTAAAAAACATAGTTTCCCCGTTCTCGTTGCGGTTGGCGTTTTGATTTCGTAAAGTCGCTATTATCTACTCTAATACATTACTCAAGATGAACATTCCTAATATTTAGTGGGAAAATGCCTGTACCACGGAAACCATTAACTATTTTTGATTTTGTAATAATTCTATCATTCATCAGTTTAAAAAGCGGTTGATGAGATTGAGTTACAAACTCAATCTCATCAACTGCTTTGCATCCTTTTTTTCTTTTCCATTAATTAACTTCCTTTTTCCATCCTAATATAGCTGGTCCCAAAATTGATGTATCACATATTTGAAGTATGTATGTGCAGTTTAGAGAAAAAGACACTATTTGAGTTCCCCGATATTTGCATCCGGAATCAGTTTTGAGTGAAGAAAAAATTGATGTTGATATTCCAGAATATTGACGACTACCAAATTTTTGTAAATATTAGGTAGTTATCTATTGCAGCTATAGAAGTTTCTGTAAACCAAGTTTCAGTTATCATAGCAATATCTATTTTTTCTGACTTGATGCAAGCTTCAAACTCAAACATTTTGTTGTCTAAAGAGCAAATATTGGTGTACATAAATATTAACTCACTTGATTTGTCATTAAGATTTCTTAATTTAGACGCCGTGAATATGTTTTTATGCAAATTTAATGTAGCAGTATATACTTGACTTACCTCTGATAATAGAGGCAATTTTGGGTTTTATGTTTGCATGGTTATGGTCTTGATCTTAACAACTACATTATTTCTTTTTCCAAATCGAAAATCAATTACTTCTTTTTTTTTTTTTCAAATCATTTACTTTATTTCTTTTCTCTATTAAGGCTTTAGTTAGTGCTCTCTTGCTAAGTGTCAAGTCTGGACCAATGAATATGTTGATGCAAGTGTCAAGTGGTTTATATGCATAATTTTTAATTTATAATAATATGATTTTTTTCATACCTAATTTTTTTTTTTTTGTCAATACAAATAGTAATTTGTAAAAAAAAGTTAAGAACATCAATAAATGCTGATTTACCTGTGTGTGAGATATCACTTATTATGTTTTAAAAAATTTGTGGGAATTCTGTACATGCATTGATTGAGAGTTTGGGTTTGGACAGTATCTCCACAAAAAAAAAGGAAATTTGCAACAAGAGAAATTATTGTTTTTTTTATCTTTTATCGCTTTCATCAAGTGTTTAGATTAAAGTTTAAAAAATGTAAACAAAATATATTCTTTCTCAACTTAAATCTACATATGTATATGTCAGTATGACATCATCAATGGCATTTTAAATGCATGTATATATATATATATTTATATATATATATATATATATATATATATATATATATATATATATATATATATATATATATATATATACATATATATATATATATATATATATATATATATATATATATATATATATATATATATATATATATATATATATATAAAATAAAGAATTTAATTTGTGATGATAAGTTTTAGAAAGTTTACGATGATTACGAAGATGAAAGAGAGTCAAAGAAAAAACATTCTAAAGATAAAAGTGGTATAAAAGTAGCTGAGTAACTTAATAATTTTGTTATCGTTTAGAAATTTGTTTATCTAATTATTAGTGATGTACCGATTAATCGGCATCGGCATCGGCTTAATCGGCCACTTTTTGTACAATCGGAATCGGTATCGGCATCGGCCTTTTTTTATTAATTTACCGATATGCATTACCGATGACATTTTAATACTTTTATCCTGCATTTTGATAATTATTAAATAATAAATAATCTAAACTTTATGCATCGCTTAGAATTTTTAGAAAAATTGTTTATTTTGACTTTGTTTACAGGCAAGTTTATTTGTTTACCAAGTACGGATTCCATGAAAAAATTTACCCAATTTAAAGCTCTATGGCTTTATATCTTTAAAACTTTAATAATAAGTTAATTCATCGGTATCGGCATCGGTATTGGCCTTTTCCTATCCATCGGCATCGGCCAAAAAAGTGCTATCGGTACATCACTACTAATTATGTTATTTAACCTCTTAACTGTGGCGAAGATTTAAAAATAACATTCTCTATTATGCCAAAATATATTTATTTAGGATTTATTCAAGTATATACTTTGCAGTGGCGGATATATCCGTCAGACACAGTTAAGACGTTAAGTCTTCAATATATGCGGTAGTGGTGTAGTGGTAAAGCGCTCGCTTCATAAGCGAGAGGTTCCGAGTTCGAACCCCACCACGTCCCTGCGAGTACCGCGCTCAACTTGTTTCTCCGCGCAGCGGCCTTGTTCGTCAAGGTTTGTGTTTCGGAGCTATAGAGTTGAGAGAGGGTTATAACCACTAATAAGTAGCCTCCTCACCTGTAGTGGCCTTCTCGGCCTTGAGGAGGTGAATAGCAAAAAAAAAAAAAAAAAAAAGAAAAAAAAAGTGAAATAATTATAAAATACGATCATCATATAAGCCATCAATTTTCATATAAAAAACAAACATTTATTGTAAATAGATTTATAACACAAATGATTTTGATTATTCAAATTTGATTGTTCAAATTAAAAATTCACTAAAGCAGATTATAGCTTTTCCTTATAAATTTTGTGCAATTGAATTATTTTACCTTTATGAACGTCTAAAAGGCTTTTAAGTATGAGTACTTAAAGTACTTTTTTAAGACAACTTGACCACGTTTTGATATAGTAAGTGTTTTAAAAATTAATGGCAAAACAAAGCATCAAGAAACTAGAGAATAAAACAGCAATACTCGAAGAAAAGAACCGAAGACTATGCAAAATAGAAAATCTAAATAAAATAAGCTAAAAAAATCTAATAATAAATTAATAATTGTTGTCAATAAAATAATCTAAATATTTTACTCTTTTTGTTATCTTATTTTTTCAGCGTTGTTTTCTTTTACTTAATCTTTCTTATTCAAGTCGAGCAAAAAATGGGATAAACTAGTTATAAGTGCTGATCCTCATCGAAACGCCAGTAATAATAGACGCGACTCTGAGGAGATGTTTATTACTTAATCACTACACAAATTATGTTTACACATTGGCATTAATGTTTTTTTTTTCCATTTTGAGGCCGTTCATTGTTGTATGCATACTTTTTATTTTTTAATGTATTTTTTGTTTTATTTATTTTTTGTTTGGTGATACATTTTTCGTTTATCTTAGTTCATATTAGTATTTATATAACAATTTATTTTTTTATTTCTTTTTAATTTTATTTTATTATTATTGTTAGCACTGTTTAGGTGCATTGTCTGTCTTATTTATATTTTAAATATTTCTCTATTAATCTTTATTTTTGTCTTGACAACTGTCAAAATATACTTTGTTTGAAAAATTATTCTCCTTTATTCTAATGTACTTCATTTCTTCCCTCAGGCGTTCACTGCTTGTGTGTGACCATTCGGCGAATTTTGTATATGTCAGAATTATATATATGCCAAAGTTTATAAATAAAAAATAATATACCTAAATATTTTACTCTTTTCGTTATCTTATTTTTTTATCGTTTGTTATTTTCCACTATTTAGATTCAAGTCGAGCAAAAAAGTCGATGAGAATATTACGAAAATGATAAATTTTTTTTTTGATATACAATTTTTTCGCAACTTTTTTAGTCACTATATGGAGATACTTCATAAGTTGCGCTAGAAACACGGACAATTTTTAATTTTGCTTTTCAAATGTCTTTGCTAAACAACATTTGAAAAACAAATTTAAAAATTACACGTAGCGTCCAGACTATTCCTGTTCTTTTATCAATACACAGAAATAGTCTGGACGCTCCGTGTAGTTTTTTCTTGGAAATAATGTGGCCATTACAAAAACTAATAAAATAGTTTTAAGGTTGATGTCTTATTTTGTACTGATGACGTCACGATGATATACATATATATATATATTTATATATTTTTGACTCACCTCAAGTCTGAAACTTGCAACATGACCCTTAACAGTAGAAAAAAATTTTTTTTAAATGTATGTCATGTTGGTTCTCAAAAGAAGCAAAACTTTATTAAAATTTCAAAAATAATTAACATTTTTTGTTAAAATTACGACAAAAACTATGAAAATATAGAGTTTTTTTATTTTTTGTTAAAAAATAGTTTTTATGCAATAAAACTTAGAATAATGATTCTTGTGTAAATTTTTGTTATTTTTGATAATTCCTTCTATCTGGAATCTTTGTTCTATCTGTGCAGTTTTCCTCGTAAAATTCAAATTGCTTGCTTGTATGAATAATCTCTAAATTGTCAAATACATGTTCTTTTACATTGTAGAAGAGCAAACACAATATTGCATCTTTTGTTAAAATGTTAAAAGGAATTTTTTGGGGTTCGTATAGTTAAGGTAGCAGGACCGATGATAATACAACTCTAAGGAAATTAAGGCTTGCCATTCTTTGCCCGATTTACTGCCATTAATTGCCATTCTTTGCCCGATAGAACAAAATATAGCGTTTAATTTTTTCAATTAAAAATAAGTAGTCGGTTTTTTTATCGTTACCTGAGTTATTTTCTCTAATATTTGCAATTAAAGTAGTAGGGTAAATTAACCGAAATTTTTTAATTAGATGTTGAGGCTGTATGCCTGAAGTTACTCACAAAAAGAAAAAGAAAAAGAAAAGGAAGACTGGTATATTATCATTTTTTAGAGAAATTTTAATTATATATAAAGAGATTAGTTTTTTCTTTTAGTAGATTTTTACAAAATAAAATTTATTGTATATTCATTGTTTTGTATGACTGCACAATGTCATATGACTGCATAATGTGCATATATTGTGTTAATTAAACGAAACTTTTTTTATTTAATAGCATTTTTTAATCCATTATTTAGTACCTCCCCCTGAATTACATATCCTGATAGGAATAGTACCAACACTGGGATGTTTATTATTGGATCTATTGCCAGGTTTTGATAGTTTCTTGAAAATTAGTGGTGTTCTACAGAGAGGATATCAAGGTAGAGGTTTGGTTTAAAACCAGATACTAAAGTGTGTTGATGAGTTGGAAAGAGTTGTTTTGTATGAATATCCTGATCTTCTGCCGATTGTTCAATGTTTAAAAGACTTTAAGATTGTAAAAGATTCTTGTTTTGGTAGAACACTCGAGCTCGGGTATCAGCAGGACATTCTAACTTTAAGAACTCCTTTTTATCTGCTCAAGAAAAGGCAAATATTCTTGGAATAAAACTTTCAATTAGTTGGAAAGTACATATACTCTTGTGTCATGGGCAATCTTTTGTTGAATATCACAAATGTGATATTTCTAAGTTTGCTGAACAATGCACAGTGGGTCAGGTGGTGGACAAAACCTAAAAAGTAAATATTTATTATATTCAAAACCATGTATTAAAGAATATTTGTAATACTCTTATTTAAAGTTTTAAAAATTGTTTTAAGTGTAATAGTATCTTTTAAAGCCACAAAAATTAGTTGCGGTGTAATGTATAATGAAAAACTTTTTGTTTTAAAAAAGCGTGAAATTTTTTTTTTATGCAAAGCTGTTATTATAAACAGTAACTTTTAAAATTTTATGAGATTGCGGAATTAGTTTATATCTTTAAAATATTTAACCGTAAAGTTTTTCGAAAAAAATCTAAAGTAAAGATCAGTCTTATAATACACCAATAATCTGGCTTTAAAATAACAAGATGATTTTTTAACATTTATTACTTTATTTTGTACAAATGTGTTATATAATTTAGGGAACCTACGAGAACCTATATTAAATACTTAAACTAGTAAATGTAATAGGTATACAACCTATTTGAACTAAATACATTGCCCCTAACTTCTCCTTTTAAGTTTCTTTAACATTTTAAAACAATGACTTGTAACTTATGTTGTTTGCTTGAAATCACCTTTTATTTCTTGCAAACAAAAATACATGTTATTTTGTTTGTTATTTAATTCAATACAAATTGCGCTGTTTACCTAACAATATTTTTGTTTTTTTGTTTAGTTATAAAACAAAAATTGATGACATTTACGCACTTTTACAGCAAAATAAACTAGTTCCTAATGATATACCAATTATTTTCATTGATATTAACTGTTCTAGAATCTAGATATCAAACTAGAGGATTCTGAGTAAAAACTTCATTAATTTATAATGTAAAAAGTTAATAGCTGCAAACAGTGATAATACTCATTTTGAGAGAAGTAATGAAAATTGGCTAGCTCAAGATTTTCAATACACCTACGGTAAATTAAATGTTACATCCAGGGACGCCCAAAGCATTTTTTAGTCTTTGAGACTATTATTTTCAACTAGACTTATATTCATCAATAAATTTTAAGTTTCATAGTATTATCTCTCAGAGTTCAAAAGTTATGACAATATAAAATTTGCAACTCCCTCAAATTGAGGGGGGTTTAAACTTTATATGGTCATAATTTTTGAACGCTAAAATATTTTACTATGAAATTTAAAATTTATCAATGAATATAAGTCTAGTTGAAAATAATACAAAAGGGCTATTCATTATAAATATAAGCCATAAATTACTTCATTGCATGAAGTAATTTATTGCTAACATTTAGCCATAAATTACTTCGTGCAATAAAATTGAAACTAAGAAATGAGTTTCTTACGAAAGTACGAAACTGGCACAAAAATTTCTGAAATTTGAAAGAAAAACCCCATTAAACCTGCTTAGATATATTCACCTGATGAAACTTTATCATTAACTATTAATGGTGATTTAAAATATAAACATATCAGCTTCTAAGAAATTGTGCTGAAAAAAAAGGCTACCACATATCCTTTATATAATGGTATAAGATCTTCAAAATCTAAATGCTATCCCAAGAATATTCAAATAGATGGCTAGTCAGTACAAATGTCGCTAAAAGATCTTCTAAAACACACTCTTAAAAAGCTATGTGATATATAAACTACTGTGCTAATCACAATGCTAAGGAATTAACTAAACTAACGTTTATATGCAAGACTGGCTTTGATGGTGCTACAAGATATAGTGTTTATAAACAGATAAGTTAAAATGAAAATAGTGACGAAAGAAGAGTGCCAGTTGATTACTTATATAGTAGTTTAAAACTCAGTAGACTTTATAATAATAAAAATATATCATTAATATATGTAATATCATTCGCCCAGATTCTGCCGCCAATATATTAAAAATAAAAATAATACATTATTATATATAGAGATGATAAATAATCTACAGACTTACTCAAAACGTCGTGAACATGTAATAATATCAATAATAGAGTTTGAAATCTATATACTTATTTATATTTTTTTATTTATTCCTATTATTTATTTATATATTTTAAATCTATTATATAATAATATCGATAATAGAGTTTCAAATCTGCAGATAAATTTTCATTTTTTCCGAAGTAAGTGCGCATTTTTATTTTTAAAGTTTGTTGCATCAATTTTTATTTTAAGTTTCTTCCACCAGAAGAATTTGCTATTCTGTTATAAATTTATATGATTTGAAATGCAAAAAATTTAAATTGACACGACATCAAAACTGGCGGATGCTCTACTGTGACTGGTAAGCTGTAATAATTTGCATAGTAAAATATAATTTTTTTAAAAAAGAGTCAAAATAATTTAAACTGAATACTTAATCAAGTATCGTTTTAAGTAATACTACTATAATAGTTGCGTAAGTTACAAAAAACAAAGTTTTATATAACTTAAAAATGTTTTTTTTTTAAAGATACGTTTCATCTGATTCATTATCCAAAGTTTTATCGAAAGAAGATTTTAAATCTAAAGACTCGTCTGATGACAATTCTAAATCAATTAATGTTTTTATAGTTGTTTTTTTTTTTTAATAAATTTTTCGACTTTCTTGTGAAGGCTTTCGCAACGTATCTTCGGTCCATAATTCAATGGCAGGATTCACATTAATTTCTTCACTATATTTCACTATGTTTTACTATGTTTTATCAGTGCACACCCGAATTAAATTATTTAGCCGTTTTTCAGTTAAGCGATTTCTTGCGTTAGTTTTAATTCTATTCATAAGAGAAAAAAAGACTTTCCAGTGTTGTTTGTTACTTTTGCAAGGAAACGTTTGACTGTTGCTAAATCATTAAATTCTTTTTTCTTCAAGCGACTTAACTGTTTTTTCATTAAATCCAGATGATGCTACGGAATCAATTTCGTTGCTTTGAAAAGATAAAGATAACAACTTTGCCGGCGATAAAACTTCTATGAATAATGCTTTATAAAAAGGTATTCGTCCGTGATTCCACTTCTGATGATACCTTTTAAATTTTGCTCTTTCTCCTTGTATTCTCCATATAAATGATAATATCTTATTTATTTTTTCTTATTCTGAAAAAATGATCTTAATCTTAAAATTAATGTAACTAAGAACATTTTCTCCTTCTGTTTCATTTATTTTTCTCGTAACCTTTTTCTCGTAACCTTTTCTTACTCTTACGGTTTTTGTAAATAATGACCTTAAAGTTTTATTCTTTTAAGTTTTTCTTTAAATGACAAGGAATTGTTATCTATTTTACTTTTTTATTTTTATTTTTTTTTATAAATAGTTTGTTAACTATAGATATTTAAATATTACGGTTTTTGTAAATACGTGAGAATAGGGCTCGGTGATGAGGCTAAATTAGTCTTCTTCTTGCCCTGCCAATATTTATTTTTATTTATGTGCTTCGAAACTGTATGTATTATTTAACGGCAAAAAAAAAAAAAGAAAAAAAAAGAAAAGAAGATGTTTCATATATACTCCACATTTGTCTAAGATCATCTCAAGTGCTTGAATTTTATGTGCAATCCATCGTGTTCCTATTTATTATTGCACAAGTATTTTATTTTATAAAAAGTTTTTAGTGCTCAAAACACTGTTTTATAAAGAACTTTTGTTGTATAAAAAAACGAGCATGTAATAAAGTATATTATTTTATAAAGTATTGTTTATAGATTAAATTGAAAGAAAAATCCAATATACCTGATGCTATTTTGGGGCAAATACCTGCAATGAAAATGAATTACTCTCTTCAAGGATAGCAACAAGCTTTCCTAACTGACGTAACTTTTTGGTTGATACATTTTCAAAATGATGTTATTGACATCATTTAACGCTTTTATTTGTGCAAATTTATCTTTTAACGTTAACTCAAGGCGATGTGCAACACACCAACCAAAAGTTATCCATGGAATTTCTTTCTGAAGTAATACATTTACACTTGTCCTACTTCCTCTATTTACACCTGCGCCATTTACAGCTGCGCCATCAGCACCAAAACCAACTAATTTAATTTTAAAATTTTCGATACCTTCTGATTCAAGGGATTGACAGATTTAATTGAAAACTCCTTCAGATATTCCATTCAAGATCAGAAATAGAAAGAAAAGAACACTGCATATCTCGGTCTTTCCTATTGGAATAGGTTCGAAACTGATAATAAATATAGCTTCTTTTTCCATTACAGATACATCTGTTGATGCATCAATTAAAATACTGAAGTAAATTCGTGTTTTTAATTCATTTCTGAGAATATTTGACAAACTCAATCCAATATAATCAATAATAGTTCTACAAGTTATTTTATTTCTATATGCTTAGCCAAACTCTACACCATGATTTTTTTCCAAACGTAATATTTTAGGTTATACGCTAAGCGGAAGCTCTTCTTTGGCAATAAAGTATGCTACCTCAAATTTTTTTCTCGTTAAATTTAGATCTTTTGTGGTCATGGCTTTCAGGCCCAATAAAATATTAGTTTGCCGCGTTTCTTTAGTAGGCTCGTTGATGTGGCAAACCATTTGCATGATCAACTGCGGCACTGTGATGTATCCTACAACTACCTTCATCGCTTCCCCATTCTGGCGTATATCCTTTATAAATATCAATTTGTTTAGTATACTGACGACATACAGTACATTTTAATGCTGTAACATAATTTCCATTATTTAATATCTCTAGCTATTCATTTGCATTATATTTTGCAAGAGTAGTGTTTACCCATTTTGAGCTGTTGTTAGCTGCAATTTTCTACTATTGAGTTTCTTCTTTTCAACAGGTGGTTTTAATTCCGATCACGCTTGTTTTAAAAAATCAAAGTGTTGTTTGTCTCTTTTTACTCGCCTCCATTTGGAAGTGTTGATGTTAGATGATTTTCTTACAATTTAATAATATAAATAATGTGCAAATTCGCAATTGTTAATTTGAGATTTATTTAAAAATAACTCATTCATTGCTATGATTTCGGAAATTGCGGGAAAAGGTTACGAGAAAAATAAATGAAACAGAAGGAGAAAATGTTCTTAGTTACATTAATTTTAAATAATAGTTAAATAAGAACTTCAATCGTTAATGACGTTGAAAAAGAAAAATGATTGCACATTTTATATCTCATTTGTATCATTTGCATCATAATATCTTTCATTCATTTTCATTTAAAACCATTTTATAAATTGCTAATGTTAATTAGTTGATAATCATATTAATGCCTTTCCTCGGCAGATGCTGAACTAATATTTAATAAAATCATGACAATCGTTTTATGAAATAATATCAAAATTATTTATGTTACTTAAAACAAAACTTTATACTGCAATATATATATTTTTAAGATTTCGATAGTAGAAAAAAAAATAGCAAACGCGCATTTGGTAATTTTAATTTTAACTAAATATAAAAGTTGACTTCTCAGTCACTCAGAGTCAACTGAACAAAGAGTCTTTAAAGTAGAGTCTTCGACCGCGTAGACACACAAAGCAACTCAAACGACAACTTGTTCAAAACTGCTCAGAAAGAAACAATTTTCTTACCGACCGTGTTGTCTACCCATAGAATGCTTTGACCCAAAATGCGGTGAACACAGAACCTCGACATTTTCAAATACGAACTTTCTTTTTCCGGAGTCTTAACTAATTGAAATCTAAAAAATTTATTTTCATCGCAGAGGGGCTTGGTGTGCGGCTCTTAGTCGATAATTTGTAAGTTTTGTTGACTACGGATAAATTAAACTAAAAATAAAAAATAAAGGCATTTTTTCATTGAAATTGGCAGTAAAAGGTTATTAGAAAAATAAATAAAATGATATAAAGAAAATATAGGAATAAAAAAATATTATTAGTTAAGATTATATTATTATTAAAACAATAATTAAATAAGAACTTCAATCATTTATGAAAAAAGCAGTTATGGATTTTACCACCAGTAAAATGAAATTAGTCTTGATAAGTGAAGCAAAAAAAATTAATAGTTTACGTCATTTATAATACTCACTAACAAAGCGATTTAAAGTAGCGTACAAAAGATAAAATTATTTTAGAAGCTTTTTTCAAAGATTTACCTTTTATGAAATTTTGGTATATGCATTTTCAAAGACATCCTGATCATTTGTAAAAAGTTATATAACTCTTTTTTTTTCAACCGGTCAACCTCGACCGGGAAGAATCCGTTTTGAGAGGTCAAAATAGCAATTTCAGTCATTTCAGGCGGTCAGTGACCGTTGACCGTCCGTTATTTTCCACGCTGCAAGAACTATAATATAATACTAATTACATATACGGTCCATAATGGACAATTCTCCAACTGCTTAGGGGTTGCCCAAAAATTTAAACCATCTGCTTTACAAACTTGCGGGCAAGTTTGTAAAGCAGATGGTTTGTTGTTGCTTACTTTTGTTTTCTACCATAAATAGGGTTATATTTGTAAAGCATGTTTGTTGTTGAAATTTGAAAACGATGGTTTGTTGTTGCCTAGTTTTCTATTTCCGTTTACAATAAACGCAGAATTTTGTAATAAGAAACTTTTAGGAGGTGCGAAGGGCAAAAAGAAACTTATTTTTAATACTTAATATTTTAGAGGGCGCCCCAACCCCACCCACGCCCTATGCTAAATCCGCCTCTGGGTCTTAAATATTAAACTTTTGGCTAAATTACTATTACCTATTAAAAAATATTTTTTTTCCAGAATCAAGAGGAAACCTCTAACAAATGGTAATTTTTTTTGTTTACTTTATTTTCAAATACATGGTAACTGTGTTTTTTTTTTTTAATTAAAGTATTTTAAATATGAAATAATAGACAGTTTTTATTATATAGAGAAAAAGAAAAGACGATCCGAAGAATAACAACGTTTAACGTTTAACGTTTAGAATTAATATTCTAATATTAATATATTTATATAGCCATTAATAAAAGTTTTTTTTATTTGGGCTTATAATGGAGCACTGCATATTTCTCTGTTTGTTTGTTACTAAATAAGCTCATTGCTTATTAAGTAACACACACAAGTCACATGAAAGAGCTGTTTACTATGGAGGCACTTTTACTTATTTTGATGTAAAAACGCGAATTACTTTTAAGCGTAAATTACTTAACATAAGTCGTATAAAATTATATAATTTACATACATTTAAAAGTAATTCGTTTCTTTTTTTACATAAATTATATAACATTTATAAAACATGAATGTAATTACATTCATGTTTTAAAATAAAGTTAAGTTTTTTAAATGAGTAACTGTTACTTGAAAAAGTAATTTACTTTTACAAGTTAAAGTTATTTGCATTTTTACTTTTAATTGTAAATGTAACTTTGAAAAGTAATTTTGATTATAATTATGTAAAAATTTACATCAAAATCTAACTTACTTTTTAAATGTAAAAATAGTTATTTATGCAGAAAACTTACGTAAATATAATATTTAAAAAACATAACACTTACTTTACAAAGTAAAATAAAACAACATCTTAACAACAAAGTACTTTTAAGTATAAAAGTAAGTAATTAGCGAAAACAACTTTCATAAAAGTAAATAGAAAAAAATTGTTATTTACAATTACAAATAAAAGTAAATTTTTTCTTTAAAACTTTATACTTTAATTTGTAAGTAAAATGTAAGTTATATTATCTACTTTCTCAAAGAACAGTCATTTCATGTGGATTTAATATAAATTTTGAGATAGTATTCAAATCCATTGCCTGTTTGGGGCACTTCTTGGTAATTTTAATGTATGTGGGCAGTGTTTGTGGTGGGGATTCGGGAAAGGATTTTTTTTTTCACGTTTATGATAAAGGGTAGTTCTATTATATTTAGGGGCAAATGTAGTCAACATGCCGGTATACCAGTAGTGTGCCCTGCCGCATTAGTGCTAATAGGGGCTGCTAAATAATCATTGATTTTTTATTTCTTTTTTTGTTGAGCAGAAATAGGTTTGGGGCAATAATGGAACTTTGGCAGGGGAGAGGGAAAGTGGCATAATTTCTAAGCTATTTAAGTCACCGGTCGTAAGAGCGCGCTATTTCTCCAGTTTTTTTTTGTTTTGTTTTTGTTGCTATTTCAATTAAGTCTTTTGTTATGGTAATATGACGCAATTTAAAATTTTTGGTATCAGCAAGGACATCGGCTGCTAAAACAGTTTTCAAAGAATTATACGGGAAGGTTGCGTAAAGCGTGTGCACAAAATATATGTGAAAGTAGAAAAACAACGAAAAAAAAGTACACCTCAATTTTTATTTCGAACCAAGTAATAATTTTAATAGCATAATATAAGAAGATCGGACATTAAAAAAAAATTAATTATTTTTATGGGAATCTAATAAAATTTCGAGCTTTTGCTTTAGTGGTACCCATAAGCTTGCGCACAGAATAAGAATCAAAACAATTTGATGCTTTTTTAAATGATATTTTAATATCTTTAATGTTTCTGCAAAGCTTTTTTGTTTTTTCATTTTTCTTTTAATAATCGCCCAGTACTTTTCAATAACTTTCAGTTCTGGGCAGTTTGGAGGATTTACTGCTTTAGGCGCAAATTTCACATTATTCTTTTTATATCATTCCATAGCTAATTTACAATAATGAATTGATGCTAAATCAGGCTAGAACACAGGTCTGTTATGTGATTAAATGAGAGGTAAAAGGCGTTTTTGTAAACATTCTTTAACATATATTTGACCAGAGTGTGGACTGAGTAATATAAGGTGCTAATTTTTTGCCACAACTGCAAATAACTTGCCAAATTAAAGCTTTTTTTTTTTGCGAACTTGTCATGCTTTGTGTATTTAAATTTCTTATCTGCTCTTCTTCTATATTTGGCAATATAATAAACAGCACCAGGAATTTGTTGATGATCGTACTTGATATAAGTTTTATCGTCTTCAATAATACAAAAGTTTTTAGAAATAAAATTGTCATACAACTTTCTGCCGCGGGTTCTTGCACTTTTTTGTTGAGTTTCAGAACGGTAGGGCACTTTTTGTGCTTTGAAAGAATGAAAACAATGTTTGTTTCTAACTTTTTGCAACACAACTAAGTTCCCTAAGTGAAAGGCTAGGGTTATTCTTAAAACTGTTAACCAGTTTTCAAACTAGTTTTATATCTTTAAAACCTTCCTTTCTTCCACCTCCAGATTTGCGTTTGATCGATTTTGTTCGAGAAAAACGTTGAATAACGCGATTAACGGTGTACGGATGTATTTGCAACGAATTTGCAATCGAATTGTAGCTGCTATTAGGATTTTGTAAATATTTGTGCATAATTTTTTCTCAAACGATTTCTTCTTTTGTCATTTTTAAAACTATTTTCAAGTTAAATCCCAAAACTAACATATTTTTTTGAAACGACAACAAGTTGTAAACGAAATACAAAACAATTAAAAAGATTTTAATACAATCACTGAAAAAAAATGACGTGCTTATTCTTTCACATTTATATCGTGTACACGCTTTATGTTGAGCATGTTATCAGTGCATTGTTTTTTTGTAGCAGAAATATTAAATAATTATATTTATTTTTGCAGATAATCATAATTTAATCTTTCCTATAATATAATGAATATGAATGAATGGTTCATTTTAAAAACAATCTTTATACCAAAGTTATTTTCAGCACACACAATCATCTCATCTTAGGTAACCAGTTTCCTGAGATGAGCTTTTTTTAATGAAATTCAAAATAAAATAAAAAATAAAATAAAATTGTATCTTTAAGGACCATACTTTAGTAAAAAGTAATTATCTCAACCATAGAAAATATCTCCTAAAAAAGTTAACGATACCATTTTTTGAAAAAACTTTCGCTCTTAAAATACCAAAATAAAGCTTCGCGGAGAATAACTGGTGGCCTATAACTATAACTATATAGCAATTAATAGAAAAAAATGTAAGTTACGCCAACTGTGTTTATTTTAGATTACAATGATTAAAACTCACGTTTATAAATATTTTGATAAGTGGTACGAACTTCCAAACAAATGCTCATCCGCGGTTCTATGTGATAAGGACTTCTTGGTGCACCTAAAAAAAAAAAAAAAATGAGCCTCCTCCTCGGAGTAACCCTTGCCCTTGCACAGTAATGGTGAAACATTTTCCGCTTGTGGAAAATGTTTCACCATTATTGTTTTTTTATATTTTTAAATATAAAAAAACAATCAATAACAAAGTTTTTGATTGTTTTTTTATATTTAAAAATATAAAAAAACCTTTTGAAAGTAAATTTTCAAAAGGTTCATTTAATCTATCACAGCTTAAATAACTAATTAAAGATCCATAAATAAAACCAACATAACTGGTTATAATTTGTACTAAAAAGCAATGAAAAAAGAGAAGTGGCGTAGCGTTATATAGCGTTATATTTAGTTGGATGTATATACAGTAGGGTGGAGCGATTTTTAAAATTTTTGAAATTTGATTTGCCTGAGAAGCAAATCACTATCTTTTGGTGAAAAAAGAACCTTACTCTTTTTTTTTTTAGTTTAGATGAGTTCTTGAGGTTCCTCTTTGGATTCTAAATTTTTGATGGGTCCTAATATTGTTTACATTTTTTTTTTCTAAACTATATCAACTTAATACTTAAAAGAAGCAAAATATTATGCTGATTTTGAAAATAATATTTGTTTATATTAAAAACTTAAAATTAAAAAAGTAGAGTTGTTTTTTTCATTAAAAACCCCCGTCCTCAACAAAACGGGGGTTTTAAGGTATATTTTTGCAAGTATTTTTTTCACTAAAAAATTTTTTTAATAAAAATTTGTATTCATGAAACAAGCATTTTTTTTCTGCTTTTTTTGAGTCCAAGGTTGATATGGTTTAGAAAAAAAAAACAATTCAAAAATATTAGGACCTGTCAAGAATTTAAATTCCAAAGAGGACCCTCAAGATCTCATCAAAATCAAAAAATATTTTTTTACTTTTATCTTATAATTAATAGACATTGATTCGTGTCTCAGTAATATTGGTTTTTAAACTCTTTTTTTTTTTGCTATGAAAATCGCTCCACCCTAATATACAGGCCAAGTTATATGATAGATTTTATCAGTCAAAGTAATGTATTTAAAAATGATAAAGCTTATATCAGAAAATTCGGCATTAAAGAATAATGGGAGACTTTGATGTCCCAAATACTAAATGGCTATTTTTTTCAAGTAAAAGTAGCATTGAATTTCTATTCAATGCTACTTTTACTTGAAAAAAATAGCCATTTAGAAATCAAATAAAAAAAACTTATACAGTTTTATTAGATTTTTTTTTTTTTTTTTTTTTTTTTTTAGATTATTCACCTCCCCAAGACCCGAGGGGGGCCACTACAGTCGAGGAGGCTACTCATTTTTTTGTGTTTTTATTTTTTATTTTTTAGTTGTTATTCGTGGTGCAACCCTCTCTCAACTCTTTAACTCCGAAACACGAACCTTGCCGAGCAAGGCCGCTGCGCGGAGAAACTAAGATTATATTGACCATAAAATACTGTTTAAAAAACTTGAACATTATGGTATCACCGGTAACGCTTTAAAACAACTAAAAAGCTATTTAAAATACCGCAAACAATTTGTCTATAACTACAGATCTTCTTCATAAGATTATCTAAATATAGATTACCTAAATATAACCTGTTGAGTTCCACAGGGATCTATACTAGAGCTTTTATTAATGCTAATTTATGTTACGGTATGGTGTTTTATCTAATCGTGTGGTGTTTTATCTAATAAAAAATTTGCAAGTTTTTGTTTATTTATAATTTAATATCATATGTACGTTGTATTTTTATCAAATATGACTTCTATCGAAAAAGAAAACACCGAAGTCTTGATTATATTTGTTCGGGAAATATTTCAAGAAATGTTCCGTAAACAACAAAAAGATAGCGTTAATACGTACACCGATTGAGCGAATTTAAAACACGTCATTTTTAAGAGGTCTGAACTCCAATAGGAGGGGTAAAAAGATACTTCCGTTACAATATTTACTTGAGAAAACGAAGTATAAACATCTAACTAATACTGCTAAAACAAATATTTACTATAAAATCAATCATGGAGTACAATATGATTTCAAAGATGAAAGTTGAAGAGTTAAAAAACTATCTAAAGTTAAGAGGATTAAAGTTAAATGGTAAAAAGGAAGAGTTAGTCGCTCGTGTATTTGCTGCAATAGAAAACAATGTTCTACCAATAAAAACAGCAGTAGAAGTTGAGGCAGATTTAAAAAAAGAATATAATTTGAAACTTGAATTAAACAATATGCAAATACCTGATCCATTTAAAATTCTTAATGGCTGGATGGACGAAGAAGAGGGTATGCCATTCTGGCCAATGTTGTTATATCCAGATATATTTACCTATTTAATGTTTAATCCATCAGAACTAGGAAGTAAAGACTTAAGTGACTATAAAAACTCAAAAGCATACAGCTACTATAAATCTTCCTGGATTCAGCCTCTTATGTATCATAATTTAACAGGAAGTAATTATTGTATATTTAAATCAGAATGTCGAAGATCACAATCTATTAATGATACATATCATAAACTGTGGTTAGTATTAGAAAAAAGTGGAAAAATAAAAGCCTGTCATTGCACATGCATGGCTGGCATGGGTCAAACTTGTAATCATGTTGCTGCAGCAATGTATAGAGTTGAAGCTGCTGTAAGAAACGGATTAACAAACCCTGCATGTACAAGCACTTCAAATGAATGGCTGCCATCTCAAAAAGAAGTAGCACCTTCTAAAATCAAAGATCTTGACTTTAGTCGTGAAGATTTTGGCGAAAGAGGTAAAAAAAAGAGAAAGTTAGTAGATATACAAAAAGAAAAATATAATCCTCTATCAAATAATACAGTGCAGTTATTAAATATCAATGATGTAGCTTCTGCTTTGAGAATATTGTGCCGACAAGCATTTTGTTTACTGCTGTTCCAAAGCCAAAAATAGACTTTATTCGTGAAGTTTTGACAAACGTTGATATGCCACCAGTTGATTTGCCAAGCATTGACAGTTTAATTTCTACCTCTCCGTGTTGTTCTGAATTTTTTACAAGTTTAAAAGTAAACATGTCAGCTGAAAATATAAAACGAATAGAGTTAGTAACACGAGGTCAAAATGAAAATGAAAATTGGTATCACTATCGAAAAAGTGTTATAACTGCCTCTAAAGCTCATGAGGTAGCAACGAATATGGATAAAGTTAAAAAAACTGTCGGTGGGTATCATAACTTTTGGTCACTAAACCAAAAAATATCAGGACTGACATTTACTAACCCCAATATCCCAGCCTTAAAATATGGTCGTACAATGGAAGTTGAAGCAGTGAATGCATTTTATGAAAAAATGAAAGGTCATCATAAAAATCTTACTTTGAATGAATGTGGACTTTACCTGGATTATGAATATCCTTACATTGGAGCAAGTCCAGACCGAATAATGTCATGTGACTGCTGTCCTAAAGCATGTATTGAGGTGAAATGCCCTTACAAGATTAATTTTACAACACCAACAGAATTAAATTTACCATATTTAATAAAAGAGGGTGTCAATGTAAAACTTAAAACTAACCATACTTATTACACCCAATGTATGTTACAAATGGCTGTTACAAGGTGCAGTGTTACATACTTTGTTGTATGGACTCCACATGGCATAGTTGTTGATAAAATTAATTTTGATGTGTCTTTGTGGAATTTGTTAAAGGAAAAATATATTAATTATTATAAAGATAATCTAAATCTTTTCAAAAAACATTTTTTTACATTTAGGTTTTTATCATATTTTTAAAAACTAAGTTGTTTTTTTTCCACTTTTGCCTTGTCTCTTAATTATTATCTTTCTCTAATTCTATTATTTTTGTTTTTAAAATGTTTCTTGATAAAATTTATTTTTTAATGTTTGTCAGTAAAATATATACTGTGATAATACTGTGATTTGAGGATATATTTATATTTTAATGAAGGTGAATGAAATTTAAATAGAAATCTTCACAAACTTTTTCATTTCTTTTCCATTTGTTTAACCTAAGTAAACTATATGTAAAGATAGTGAAAATTGACGTTAACTTTTACCATTATTACATATAATTTAAGTTTTGGTGATCTTCTTTTTAATTAATTGAATTTTATTAAGTTTTTGCTTTGATTTTTGTACTTCATTATACTATTCCTTACCTCTCCTGCAGGGTCTCAATTTTCCTATACTTTCATAAAATTTATATGGTAAAAATTTATAAACTTAAATCACCTCATATGTATATATCTATAAGTCCATCAAAGGCGGATCCATAGGGGTAGGGGTTAAAAACGAAAATAAATTTGGGAGCCTGGGCCTGAATAAAATAACATTAAAAAAAATTTTCTGGTGCAAATTTAAAATCATGTGATTGCTTGCTTACAAATCATTAAATCTAATAATTGCCCCCCTCCCCTTACAAGATATTCTGGATCCACCAAATCGAAAAATATTAAAATCGCCCCTCCCCTTCCTACAAGGTTTGCATCCACCCTTAAAGTCCATAAACAATGTTGAAGATTTGTCAAGTGAAGTAAGTATCATTGCTGAAAATAATGAAATACCAAGTTATTAGTTTTTGAAACATAAAATAATCCCGGGGTAGTATTTTACAATTCTGGGTTGGTAGTTTTTATGGTTTTTGCAAACCCAAAAATACTGCTATTGCAGGTTTGTATTTTTACATTTTGTTTTTAAAATTTTTAAACTAGTTTGCAAAAAAAGACATCGTAATCAAAGTTAAAGAAGTAAGGACCGGCGATAGGTGTCTAACATCTCCCCCTACTCTAGTCTTGATTTGTAGTCGGCAAATATGGACATCGTTGGTCCTAGTCAGCAATATGCGCTTATGACACCCCAAGAAAAACACCTCTTCGTGCAGCCCCTGAAAGAAGTCATTGATATCAAAGTGAGACAAAGAATTTATGCCGCCTGTAGCTGATTTTAAATTTGCAGATCCTTCAACTTAAAAAAAAAGTACTAGATTTGTTTGGCATCCACTATTTTTGTGAATATGTCTTAGGCGTAAAGTATGAAATTATTTTATTTTGTTTAATTTAATTTGTTAATTTCATTTTACATAAATTACAATTAATCGGTGCATTGATTACCAGGGGCGATTCTATTAATTAAAGGAGGGGGGATCCTTAAATGGTGCCACTGCCTTCCAAAAAAATGTTCTTAAAACTCCATATCTACAGACTAGCCGACTATATTCTTGAAAATACAAACTATGAAATATATAACTTGGAAATTACCTTTATAGGGAGGGGTTGAGACAACCCCTTCCCCGTAAAATCGCGCCTGTTGATTAGACAATAATATAACGATTGAGATTTGAAAGTAAATTATTCGACCTCCGATTAACCAATCAACCTCTATTATAGATTAGACAAAATAAGAACACCCAAAGGCACAGGAATAAGTAATAAAACCCCCAAAAAATATTTTACAAATAAAAACAATTTAGTGAAACAAAAATATATTTAATGAGTACTAATTTTTGGTTTAGGGTCAGCTATAAGTTTTGATTTTAAATTTCAAAGTGCACCACACGTTAGTAAAATATCATCTGCATGTTGCAGCATGCTAATCGACATACTTCATTTAGAATTCTGTACGTTTTAATACGGTTAACAGCTCGCTCTACATGTATTCTCAGATTTGCAACATGTTTTGTTTTTTGAACTTCTTCGGCGGTTAACTGGCTTTTTAAGCGGGCACCAGGGGGCACAACTAAAGTACAGAAATTTAAAATTAAATCTTCTTGAATTTGAAAACCTCGATCAGCCATAACTTCGTCACCTCGTTCTAGTAGATTATAAATACCACTATCTCTTGTAATAAACCTATCACTTGCTCTTCCTCCATAACACGATGAAAGAAATGTAATATATCCAGTTGGACTAACACCTATTAAGAATTTAAATGTATTATGATGCTTATAGTCTGACCAGGTGCTTGATTGCTTATCAAGAGACTTTGAACGTTCTATAAAAACTTCTGCACAATCAAGAATTACTCTACATTTTTGATAACCAGCTTTTACAAAAACAGGTGGCAGATTGCTACGAATAGATTCTCGTGGAAGCCATACAACTAATGCTTTTCCTAAAACTTGACTTAACATTTTAATCCAAGTTGTGAATGTGCGTGAACACAATGCTGGGGATATGCCAAAACGATCGGCCAAGTCTTGATTTAGAAGTCCTAATCTTAATCGCATTAAAACAAGTAAAAACTCGTCTCTTTGTGATAGTTTTTTTGATTTTTTCATTAAAGCATGCTTTTTCTTGTTTTTAGAATTAGTAAACCTTTTTGGACCAGACCAATAAAATAAATTTGGTAAATATGGTTTGATTAGTAGAAACAAACTCTCAAATAATGTGATTGTTGATAAACCAGTATAAAAGTTCATTTTAGCATCAGTTTTGATTTTTCTCCATGTAAATACTGGACTTTTAACACTATCAAATAATATTTGACGTTTGAATCTTTGGCAAGTTAATGTTAACGTGTTTACTTTACTGATAAGTGATTCAATTAAATTACTCTTGTCAACACATACTTTGCAAACTTTAATTGATTGTATAGAGCAATACGAATGATTAGATACTGGTGAGAAAAATAATATATTTGTTTGTGGTGAATTATTTTCTTCATCTAAATCTGTTGAAATATCATTAGAATGATATGGTTGTCCTGAAGCATGTGTCATAAAAGTTGAAATATTATTAGAATCAGTTGGTTGAAGCAAGTGAGGTGAGGTCGTTAAAGCATGTGTCATAAAAGTTGAACAACTGGTACCAGCAGTGCAGTTAAGTTTTTGCTTTTTTAATGGTATAGGGTGTTTTAATAAATTTCTTCTAGATTTATTAGCTTTTATTTCATATCCAAGACATAAAGTAGGCGTAGGGTTTGCAGTTGAAGGAATTCCATCAACAAAGTGTATGGAGCATACCCTATCACTACCTGTTGGCTGCCATAATGTCTTATTTATACATTCTCTTCTTAAAGCTTTGACCCATAATTGTCTTTCTTTATTTTTTTGATTTTCTGATGGAAACTTATATAATAAAAATGGCTTTTCGCATAATTGGCATTCCTCTCTTCTTATATTTTGTTGGTGTTCATTGCATAGTTCTTTTTTCCATTTTTTCAATCTATATGTACTATTTGTACAACCAATTACGGCACAATTAACTTTCGGCATCTTCAAATACAAATTTTGTTTTTAGATTATACTTTATAATTAAATAAATTTTATTTGAATGCTTTTGATAGATGTTTATACTTCGTTTTCTCAAGTTTTAATGGGAGATTTGATACGTTGTCTCTACTTTTACCCCTCCAACGGGGTCTCGAACTCCCAAATCATAATGGCGCGTTACAAAGCTCAATCGGTGTATTGAATCTAACTATTATAAGCAGTTATTTTTTATTTTTAGACAGGGGGTTTGACCGTAGATGTTTAACTTTTTAACAGTTTAACAGGGAATTTGACTTTTTAACAGGGGATTTTAACTGTTTAACAGGATTTGACCGTAGGGTTTTACTTGTTTTTAAAATAAAGTTATATTTTGCAAAGAATTTAAGAAAAGTTGCGAATATGCAAAAAGGAAAAACTCAAAAATGTCTTGCTTTAATAATACATGAAAATAATCAAAAAACAACTAACGAAGAGGAACAATTATAATCTTTGTTTGATAAAATTTTTTTAGGGTTTATGAGAGAATTTAATACTCACACTAACCTTTATAAGTGCCTATCTATTATTGTTAGAGAAGACATTCTTAAACATTTTTGTGAACTTATTAAAAAAAGTGAACAAGACATTAGTTGACAGGCAAAAAATATTTATCAATTTATTTGTAACAAGCAAAACAAAAACATCAGCCATTAGATGTTTGCCATTCTCTGTCTTGTAATTATTGAAGCTCATAGAAGATACTATAGGGTCCAACCTAATCAGAAGGTAATTGAATTGATTTCTCATCACAACTCTTGACATTTTTTCTCACATTAATTCTTGAAAATTCTACATAAAAAATCCGATAAGACATGTACCAGAAAAAATCTGCTCGGACATTTTAAAGGATATTTATTTAACTGTTGTATTTCGATATTGAATGTTATATATATTTTGAAAGTATTATTATTTTTAAACTTCACTTAAGAAAGTTTGTGAAGTTTTGTTCATGAGAATGCACGCACTTTGCGTTTTACACTCAACATTAGCTTATGCACAGTCTTCGGCTGGGCTTTCTAGGTAGCTTCAAACCATTTATTTTTAAAGTTTTTATTGTTTTTGGTTTCTTTTATATTGAACCTTAATTTTCTTTTGACAAGAGCCCAATTTTTTTCGATAGGACGTAGTTTGGGGCAATTTGGTGGATTGCAGTGTTTTTCAACAAAATCTACTTTATGTTCTCTAAGTCAGTTTAAAGTTGTCTCAGAGTAGTGACATGATGCTAAATCGGGCCGTAATAACGGGTGAGACGCGTGTATTCTTAAAAACGGCAAAAGACGTTTCTTGAGGCATTTTTTTATGTATATTTGGTGTTAATTGTTCCCGTAGTCACAAAACAACAGCTTCTTTCACCACATTTACAAATCGCTTGCCAAACTAAGAATTTCTTAGCGAATTTTTGCATTCCAATGCATTTATATAATGGGATTCATTTTCTTTCGATTAATTGTTGAATAATTTAAGCAAAGAAAAGAAATTTAATAAAGAAAAAGATGATGCAGCAAAGTAAAAATTTAGAACTGTACTTGATATTTTTAACAGATGATTGATATGACAGTTGATGATGGATGACACAAGTTGATATTGATTTCCTGAAAGAAATTATAAATATGCAGCACAATAAGTTTCATCGTCAAAAATCTAACAATATTTTTTGGCACATAATTTTTTATAGAGCATCTTTGAAGAGCGAATTGCGACAATTTATTGCTTTTTGTCACAACGAGGAACTTTTTTCTTTTTATAAGATTAATAGCCACAATTTCTCTTTACTCTTTGAATAGTGGAAGCACTTGAAAACATTTTTTTTTTCCATTTTCTGATTTGTACCTAGGGGCGGATCTAGCATTTTTTAGTCTTTGAATTGGCTAACTTCCAGACAGGAGCAAACTCCAAACATTTATATGTTTATACTTATGTCAAATAAGAATGCTTTGCAAAATATTGCGATGATTGGAGCCTGGGAACAAAAAAGCCCCCAAATTTTTGCCCCCCTACCCCATACGTGAGAGCAACAAGTTGATATAAATTTTTTTTTACTATTTTCAACTAGACTTATATTCATCAACAAATTTTAAATTTCATAGTAAAACACTTTAGCGTTCAAAAATTATGACCATATAAAAAATAGGCCCCCCTCAATTTAAGGGGGTTGAAAATTTTATTTGGTCATAATTTTTGAACAATAAAATATTTTACTGTGAATTTTAAAATTTGTCAATGAATATAAGTCTAGTTGAAAATAGTAAATAAAATTTTTTATCAACTTGTTACTCTCACGTTTGGGGCAGGGGGGGGCGAAAATTTTGGGGCTTTTTTGTTCCCAGGCTCCAATCATCGCAATTTTTTGCAAAGCATTCTTATTTGACATAAGTATAAACATTTGACATAAGTATAAATGTTTGGAGTTTGCTCCATGTCTGGAAGTTAAATATTTTGAAGACCAAAAAATGCTGGATCCGACCCTATTTGTACCAGTGTCCTTAAATCATTTCACAATGCTCTGCACTGTTCTCAAAGCAATCTGCAACTTTTTAGACATAGTTTTGTCTTTATTTGATGACAGTTTAATTAAAACTAACTGTTTTGATAACAGAGTTGTTTAAATTTTGAATAACACTAATACAATAGACATATTATGTCTATTGTTTTCATAAAAATAAAAATGACGATCTCCAACTTACTCTTATTTAATTCTAATTTATATAAATATTTCTTAAGCAAAAAACTGTATACATTAGTAATGTTATTAAAAAATAAATTAACATAATTGAATTATGGAATCACGGAATTACGCACGACACAGAAAAGCGCAAGTTTTAGTTACTAGACAAGTAAACTTTAATTTCTCGGAAAATATAAGTTTCAGCAGTTAACTTTACTTTTTAATAATATTTTAGGTATTAGTAAAGATTTCAAAAAGTAATGGAATCTCACTATATTTTATAGAGTCACAGCTGTCGTTTGTGAGTGAAGTAATATATCCATAGTTTCAAGTGAAGTAATATATCTATAATAACTCATATTCAGAGCCGTGACTAGGCAACCCCACACTTTTTTGTTTTAATAATACCTTGTGAAAAATTATTTTATGAATATGGGGCCCTCCTTACTGTTTTTGGGGAAAAGGGCCCAACCCACTAGTCACGTCACTGCTCATATTTTCGATGAGAGTAACCATCACATATTTCATGAGTAAAACGCTTTCAAAATTATTGTATATTTTTCAAACTATAGTTTTTATATATTACACTATAAATTATTTTATACTTTTGTGTGTGTTAATACTATTGCGAAATTAACACACACACGCAAAAGATAAAAATATATACATTTTGAGTCTAAGCTTCTAACTTTTAAAATAATAATGAAAAAAAAAATCACGCAAAGAGATAAAAATGTCTTAGAGGCAACTACATTTTAAAAGCTGAATATCATGGTTGATAGTTATTCTATCACGTAGCCCTAATCTCATATGCAAACATTACATTATTTATTATAGCATGTAATTACACGACTGTGGCAAAAAGAAGACAAATTTAGTCTTATCGCC
The DNA here is from genome assembly GCF_038396675.1 of Hydra vulgaris. NCBI lineage: Eukaryota > Metazoa > Cnidaria > Hydrozoa > Anthoathecata > Hydridae > Hydra > Hydra vulgaris. Next base: position 5,121,877 of record NC_088920.1, read on the forward strand.
AAGCTCAATAGATTACAAAAGATTTAGTTAGAGATACAACTGATTTTGATTTTAAGCCGCAGGAAATTTTACTTTCGGAAAAAAACTTTGCAGTACATCTACTGGAAAAGTCTTAACAAAATCATTCCACGTCTGCTGCTTTTCAGAATAAAAAAAATCACAGAAATAAAAAAAAAATATAGCCAAAAATGTTTAAAAGAACCATGGTACAATTTACAAAAAAGATGTGTTGATAATACTACTTTCTTTCCTTATTTTTTCTTGATATATAGTTTGTCATCTTCATAATAAATTATTTACAAAATTTTTTAATTAAAATGTGCAGATGTGCGGGAGCATGCAGAAGACAAAAGTTTTATCATCCAGCCCCGTTAAATCGCTCCCGTGATTTAAAAGTTGAAACTGAAGTTTAAGCATACAATTTTTGTGGGTTTGTTTGGACCTAAAGAAATTCTAAATTATGTGAAAATATATTTCTTTGATTGAAAACATAGTGACGGGTAAAAAAAGACTGTAGGAGGAAAAAAAGTGCAAACAAGAGAAAATCATGAAAGTTATCAATCCATAAAAAATCATTATGCGTAAAAATGCATAACATATAAACAAGAGTTATGTTTTATTAAAAATAATGCAATGAAAATAAGAATTTGGGCTGATTAATAAATATCAACAAAAACATAAACGTAAAAGCAGATTTGCTTTAATGTATATTGTTTGTTACTAATGGTTTATAAACCATTAGTAACAAAAGCTTAAGAAAATGCAAAAGTTTAACTGATTATTTTAAGTGATTTAATTCAAACCCTTTTAAATTGTTAAAAAAGATAAATTTAAAAAGATATTTGAAATCTAATATATCAAAGTTCATGTTTAGCAAATGCCGTTCTAAATTCGCCTTAAATGTTCCAAAGTGCAATTTAAAACGAAGTTTTGTTTTTCATTAAAAATTGGATAAAATTTATTTTATCCAATTTTTAATGAAATTGGATAAAATAAATGAAATTTTAATGATATTGAATTTGGTAGGAACATAAATTAAGATGTATTATTGGAACGATAAAGTTATTCTCTAAAAATTTAGTATGATATTTAGGAAAAATTTCATTATAGTAGGATTAAAATATTACTGGACCCACGTTTTGCTTTAAACATAAATAGTAAAACTTGATGAGTATTAAGCTTATAAATATTTAAAGCTCCAAGCTGACGTAAGAGGGGTTCACATTGTGCATTTCTGGTTGCCCCAAATTTTATCCTGCAAGCGTGTTTTTATTTATTATAAATATTTTTTAGTTTAGTGTAGTTAGTGCTCCCCATGCAATGTACAGTATGAAAGATAACTGTGTATAAACGAAAAATAAAGATTTTTTAAAGACTCATTATTAAGAAAAGGTTTTGTTCGATATAAAATGGAAATATTTTTTAAGACTTTACCTTCAATTTATTTAATTTGAAATTTCTATGACAATTTTTCATCTAAAAGCACTCCTAGAATGTTTTTACTCAATTCCCTTTTAATTATTATGTTATTGATTAAAAGATTAGGTAATTTAAGAGGAACATTTACGGCTTTACAAGGCTTATAAAATAGGATAAATTTTGCTCAACAATTAATGAAAGACGGTTAAATTGAAACTTAGATAGCTCGTGCTTGTTGATATTCGAGGTTACGAGACTATAAAATCACTTTTTAGAGACGATCCAATAATACTTATTAATAACTCAATAATACCTATTGATAACTCAATAATACCTATTGATAAATCAATTTTTACGGACGATTCAAGAATACCTATTGATAACTTGTCTCAAAACGTTATTGATAAAAAAAGGAAAATTTCAAGAATTTTAACAACTTTGATTATTGAATTAAATTTATTTAAGAAATCAAATATTCTAAAAACAGTTTGAGATATAATCTTAATTTAAAAGTAGAAAAATAAAATTTTTTAAACATCTAATTTTTTAAACATTTTAAAGCAAATCAAATGATTTTAAGATCAAAAAGCGTTTAAAAATACATTAAAAATAAAAAGAGGTATTTAAAGAATACAATAACATACAGTTAACGATAATACCATTAACAAAATAATACCGTTTTACATAAATATTTAAAAACTCCAAGTATTTCAAATAAAAATTATTGCAAATCTATAAAAAACGTATCAATGCGCCGTTTTCAAAATAGCTATAATTTGCAATGCATTTTGGTAATGTATGCCGCAGCAAGCATAACAATGTCTGGATTTCATTAAAAAGCTTTATATATTGCAGATAAAAATAATTTTTCTCAGAAAGAATGTAGCATCTTATCTTTGAAAAGCTTTGTATATAGCAAGGAAAAATTATCCATCCGTAAAATAAATAAAAAAAGGCGGCGGAATTACATGTTGTGTACCACTTTGTTACAATAATTCTTCAAAACAAGAACTCCAACAATTGTTCCAAAAACATTACAACTTGAAACAAGTAAAAAGAGGAAAACTAATAAAAGCAGTGTCTTTACAAAAACTTTTCTTTTCTCATTCTCTCACACAAATTTGCAAGCTAAAGAAGTAGATCACACCTCTGAAGAAAAATTTAGCAGCTTAGGTGGAAGAACTACAACCAAAATTTAGCAGTATGGTATAAAACAAGACATTAAATATAAAAATGAAATACAAGAGCTGCAAGGTGTTATTAAACACGCAGAATTCACAATAAACAGATTCAAACATAACATTGTCCATTTTAAATTTTTTACTGGCTTTGAAAGTTATGAATTGTCTAAAGTTTTAAGTTTTAAGAATTGTTTAAAGTTATTTTCGAATATTTTAAACCAGAAGCTAGTTGTTAAATATACTTCAAATAACATTATTGATAATAAGACAAACAATGTTATTAAAAAAAGAACCCTTGTGTAGACTAAGATGCTTTTTTTTGTATGTTTTTTTTTTTTAGGATTTGGGAGTTAGATTCAATATGTCAACAAGCAACTTAAACCGAACACTAATAACATGTATAGATTTTTTTACTCACAGCTTCGCCAAATTCCACTTTGGGCTTTTCCAAATTTCTCTATCAATGGCTGCTGATCGTAATAAAATATGAGTAATGTGCTGGTATATGGTAAATTTTTTGACCACTTATTGCCTGTAATGACAATGCGAAGTAAAAATAGTTGTAAGCAAAATAGATAATCAGGTTTATGTTTTAAAGCAAATTTTTAAAGTTTTTTTTGTTGAAAATATCCTTTAATCTTTATTAAACTCAACTTTCTTTTCGTGATTTTGGGCAGCATATATACGTATAACAGTAAGTGCAATATTGAAGGCAAAGTAGAAATAGCCCTTGTCCATTCCTTTACTTTAGGAACAATTCTTCTTCATCGATGTTAAACTCTTCTTTAGTCATTTCACGTAATAAACATCTTGTTAGTTACTTTTGTTAGATTACCTAGGTAATACTCAAGTAGCTACTTGATCCACTTTAAATTTAAAGCAAAAACGACAACGCTTTATAACTAACTAACTATCAAATATTCAACAAATAAAGTAAAATAACTATGGCTTGATCAAAGATTATTTTATCCAGTTAAGATTACATATTGAAGTTATGTTTGAATTATTTTTATCTGTAGTATATAAAATTTCTTAAAAATGTTTTGATACGGCTCCAGCTAGCACACTTACGTTGGGCCAACGTATGTAAAACCATCGTACACGTCGGATGTTTTTTCCAATGCAAAACCAACGTTAATCGAATGTCATTTGTTTAATGATGAAACTAATACCGATGGAACTGAAAGCAGCTGACTCATTTACATTGGTTCAACGTATGTAAAAACATCAACAACGTATGTAAAAATGTATCAAGGTAGTACCAAGTGGGGCACACATTCCCAGCTAGCACACATACATTGATAAATCGTTAAAACAATGTTGTGCGTTGCGTTGGCCCAACATCGACCGCCAACGTTGTTTTTATATCAGTTTGGTTACAAATGCGACGTCGCTAACAACCAAAAAACAACGTTGGTTCAATGTTGTATTTTAAGTCGGCATTGCGTAATGTTTTACTTTGATTCAACGTTGTACTTTACGTTGGCACAACGTTGTATTTTACGTTGGCAAAGCGTTGTATTTTACGTTGGTAAAACGTTGTATTTTACGTTGGTAAAACGTTGTATTTTAAGTTGATTCAACGTTATATTTTACGTTTCCTTAACTTTATATTTACCTTTTATCGGAACCGAATATATTTATTTTGATGTTATGCATATACATTCAAACATAAAATATATAATGTATTTATACGCGTGTATAATCGTATGTATATGTATAAATGCATTTATATATACGCATTTACGCCATTTTGATGCTGAGTTAACAATTTCTACTACATATAATTATACTTATTATGTTGCATCTGATTAAAGAGACATTATTTATGTTTGTTTTGCTTGTGGCTAGATATTTCATTACATAAAAAAGAGAAAAATTTGTAAGCAAATATATTTCCATGATGAACTGAAATATCTAAATGAAAAATAATTCTCATAAATTATACAAATGTATATTTGTATATCCGCCTTTTCTCTATGCAAACGTAACGTTAATCCACTGTATAAAATCCAACGTTGTTCCAATGTATGTATATACATCAAATCAACGACGGGTTAATAACATTGGATCATCGTTGGGTTTAGATCGTAAAAAAAATCAACTTTTTGCGATGTTTTTACATACATTAATTCAGCGTTGGTTTATACACATTAAATCAACGTCGGTTTAATAACATTGGATCAACGTTGGCTTTACATCGTAAAAACAATCAATTTTTTGCGATGTTTTTACATACGTTGAACCAATGTAAATGAGCCTGCAGTTTTTAGTTCCATCGGTATTAATTTCATCATTAAACAAATGACATTGGATCAACGTTGATTTTGCATTGAAAAAAACAACCGACGTTTTCGATGGTTATACATACGTTGGCCCAACGTAAGTGTGCTAGCTGGGTTTACCACAAAGCAATGCGAAACTTATCTATAATTGGAACGTTGAATTAAAACCAAATATTTTAAATATTACATTAAATTATCATACGTCTATAGAAAAGGAGCTCAAAAGCGCTTCAAAATATTATCAACTAACAAAATAAGTTTTTCAGTTTATTTTTGAAAGAAACTTTGAGAAAAATCAAAATTTTTATATCTCTATAATTGAATAAGTACTTTGTACTAGCTATTAAAAAATTGGATTTAAATTTTTTATTTACAGTTTATTAAACAATAGTCTTGAAATAAAATATAAGCTACTATATTTATCAAATGTAGTAGTTAAAATAGTTATTGAAAATATCTCATTACTTTTCAGGTATCGCAGCTTGCACCCACGTGTTACATTTCTCTTGGCATTTAGAAATTTAAGATTATATGTTTTCGAAGAAATATCGTAATAGCCATCAGTTTTCCTCACGTAAGTAAAACCTATCTTTCTAAAATAAAATAGTAAAATGTTAATTTACTTAAATGCTAAAAAACAAAAACAAAATTATACTAAATCCAGTGTTACAGTAATCATTTCACATAGACCCGCAGTATGGTGTTAAATTTTACATAGACCCGCAGTATAGTTCAAATCAAAAGTTTTCCGCTTCTTAAATATAAAAAAAGTTTGGTAATAAAAAAGTTTGGTAAAGCCTAAAAACTTATTGCTAAGCATCAAACACACTTTTGAAGTAATTTGCCTCGCTAAAACATGTGTCAAGACAAATAACCTGAAAACTATTTAAAATCTCCACTATCTATTATATCTAGTTGTAAACCTATTTCAGTCTTTACTTGCTTGAAAATACTATAATGCATTATGTATAACAGAACTTTATAAAAATGTTCACTTTTAGATAAAAATAATTTGCGTAATAAAAATTAACTTGGTTTAGAACAGGTGCCTAGTTAAGCAATTTTTATTAGTTAGTTAGGTGTTGTAAGAAATCTTTACGGTCTTATTTCAAGGCACCGCGTAATAGCCTTAAAGCAGGAAGTTAACGCCTGCGTTTCTCTATGAAGAAAGATGTGCGTAATTGTTTGTTTAATTGCTTACGTCTTCTTTTTTATAACGAAGAAGGCAATATGTATTTAATGGTTATTGGTACACCAATAATGCCTAAATGGCCAAAGCCAACTTCAACTTTTTTATTTATGTTTTTTGTTATAGTATCTACGAAAACAGGTACACTTTGCTTGTTTTTACAGATCTTAGAAAAATGTTTAAAAATTGATTATAGCACTTTATTAAAATAATTAGAAAACTATGAAATAAAAAAAAAAAAAAACATGGTTTAGCTTAAAAGCTACTTACAAATGTTTTTTTTTAATTTAACATTAAAAAAACAGGATAATTAGTTGAGGCGTTCCTCTGAGCTCATTATTTGTTCCTCAGAGATCACTTGCTGTTCCTCAGGGATCATTATTTGTTCATCAAAGATCACTAGCTGTTCCTCAGGGATCATTATTTGTTCATCAGAGGTTCATACTATGACTTTATTAAACTTTTAGTAAAAATTATTAAAAGACAATTTTTTAAACAATTCAGAAAAAAGAAAATTTTTATACCATATTTAGTACCTGAATCATACCAAATGTTATAGTAACAGATCGTCGCTTCGGTTTGACAAGGTTCTAATTGATTTTTTTCACATAAGGAGAATAGCAAATAAATAACTTTTCAATTTTTTTTTATGTCTAAATAAAAATATTTATATGATTGTTTTTTTCGAACCTTGTCGAACCAACGCGTCATGTTATGTTGCAACTCAAGACTATAAATAAGTATAAATAAGTACACAAAAGTCTCAATCATTAATAGAGAAGCCAATGTAAAGATGAAGGTGATCAGTCATGATATTAAAAGAATTATAACTCTTGATCAGTTTTAACAAAAATTAAAACTATTTTATTACGGAAAATTAAGGATCATTTCTAAATTATTATTCTAGTAATCATTCCCAGAAAATCATGATACAAATTTGTTTTGTTTGCACGGAACGATGTAAGTCTTCCATAACTTATATTATTGCAAATTTTTATATTATTAAGTAAATTTAAATAAAGTTATATTAACTAATTGTAACATTTAAAAAAAACTTCGATAATAGTTTATTCTTTATTTTGACTGTCAATAAAATAAAAAATTTAATTTTCACTAATTTTATTTTAAAGTTCATTTCCTTTTTGAAATTTAGACTTTTATGTTAAATAACTTCTTTCTATCTTTTGAATTATGAAATCTTTATATTTTTAATTTGTTAAAATAATTTTTTTATCTTTGATAAACTCATAATTATTATACATTTTTTAAAAGTAAATGTGATTAAGCATGGAGTATATTTTATTGTTTTAAAACAATAAATTTTGGTTATAAATAACCTATTCGATTTATCTCCTTTAAAATAGTTTAAACTCTATCAGTCGTACTTTTAAAATAACATTCAAAGTCAAGGGCCGACGACACGTGTTATTATCTTTATTTATTTTAGCACACATAACTTGAAATTGTTATATAAACCGCATTGCAACAATATAAATCCGAAGAATCTGAAACTGTCTTTACAATCCCAAAAGTGGAAAACAGTGACAGCCACAAAAATAAATGCAAATCTTGCAAAAAATGTATTGTTTGTTATTACTTTGTCCTCCAGAAGTTTAACTTGCATAGTCTTGCGTATTCAAATTTGTTTCTAGCTTACAAACTTGTGCTGAAATTATCCTCATCACAAGTTGCTTGTGAAAGGTCATATTTTGAACAGATTAAGAAATTTGATGAGCCAGTCAAGTTTACAGTCATTCATGCTGATGTCTTGTAAAAAGACCTATTTCTGAGAATTAATAACGATGCAATAATTAATGTCTTGGCATCGACTGTTCAAACGATGAAAAAGTTGCTATACTAGTCAATATTGAATAGCGACTGTGTCTACTATTTCTAGACTCCAACTTACAGCAGTGTTTTAGAAACATTTATTTTAATCAATATTTAGGCTGGGAAGTTTAAACTTTTTTTATGCTTTAAATAATAATAAACAATAAGGCGCCTAAAAATAAAAAGTCCTATACTAATATAGTATAGGTAAGTTTAGAAAAATAAGGGTGTTAATCATAGTCGCTGTCATGGGCGGCGTGAAGGTTCTCGGCGCCCCTATATATAAATATGTATATATACATATATATATATATATATATATATATATATATATATATATATATATATATATATATATATATATATATATATATATATATATATATATATATATATATATATATATATATATATATATATATATTAAATATACGCAACATACAATGAAGTGAGCCGCCGTGACCAAATTTCCCATGCCGTTTTTCCAAGCCTGTAGACTATATACCCTGTAGACTATATACTTTTGTTATCAACTTTAATGAGGGGTAATGAGTTTGAGCATAATTTTTATTTTCCAGTTGTTTTTTTAATTATTTCCCATGTGCGTTGCGAGTTATATTTAGCTTTATCAAGAAGTTTTGAGTATTAATTTTTTTAACTTTTTTCAAACTTTTTCAATTCAGTCTTTGCAGTCTTTGTATGTTTTTTCAGCCGCGGTTGATTTTGATTTTAAAAATTTTTTGTATAGTTATTGTTTTACTTTGGATGATTTTTTAAAACCTTGGTAATCCAAGGTGAATTTATTTTTTTTGGGTTTTAAGTCTTGTTACAAATTTAAAAGTTATTGCATCATAAACAGAACAAAACAACTAAAAAAAAAATTTTCGTCAGGTAGTCGAAAGCAACAGCTTATTAAAAATTTTCTTTTATGACTGTTTAGAATTTCAATAGTTAAAACTTCTTTATCGGCGTCAGAAATTTAAATTATTCCTGAGGCAATGTGCGATATTTTCATTTCCATAGATAGGAACTCCACCACCGCGTTTATTATTTTGCCTCTCTAAAGAGATAAATTCGAAACGAGCAAGATGAAATTTTGTGTCATCAAAGCTTGTCAAATTATTCCAAGTTAAACAAATTACATTAAAAGGTTTTTAGTTTCTTTAATAAGATTTAAAATCCTTTTAAAATTACGGCTTCATATATTAATATGGAGGATTCTTAACTGATCACAATTTTTGAACTTAGTTTTCTTATATGAAAAAAGCTCTTTTGATTCGCTTGTATAAATATACAGATTTATTAAAAAGGAGGCGAGTATGGACAAAAATGAAAACAAACTAAATTCAAAGTTTTGCTCAGAAAAAAAAATGTCTTGTTTTTACTTGAGCATTATTAGACTGAAAGAGGTGAAAAAAGATGGAAGAGAAATATATTACCGTAAAACACTGTGTGGAAGTTCATTTTATAATAGCAATATGGAAAAGTCTGATAATGGTCTATTTTCTTTGCCGAACCAAGAGAAAGATCTAATGTTCACAAAGCTTGGTGTAACTAAATATTTAAAAATAGGCGTAAAGAAGGCCTAAGGAGATTAAATATAATTCTGGTTGCGGTAAAAAACCTTTAAAAACAGAAAATAAAGATCGAAGCATAAGTTCATTCAAGGCAGCACAAAAAAAAATTACCTAGAAAAACTCCATTTAAACGGTCAAAATTCTGCTCGATTCATTTCTTTTTTTTTTTTTTTTTTAAACGGTCAAAATTCTGCTCACGATGCATTTTTTTTTTTTTTAATTTTTTTTTATGCCGCATGCTTATTTGTGAACAGACGTGTTTTTGCTGTGAAAGAATTAATAAAAAAAAACGTTTTAAGTTTTTAGTATTCAATTATTTTTAAAAATCGCAATTAGTATTCAAATTCACTGTTTACACTATTTACATCAGACCAATTACTATGGAAGTTTCTATAAAAAACATCGAAAAACTAATGAAAAGCATGTTAGAGTAACAGAGAAAGTCTGTTTTAAAGGAAACAGAAAAACTTCTTAAAGAGCAAAAAAGTAACTCTGCAAAAATCACTGGTGCAAATATGAAAATAATAACAGAAAGACTAGAAAAAATTGAAAGCGATTTGAACAACGACAAAATAAAAATAAAAGGTATGTTAAAAGATATCAATGTAATAAAAGAGAGTATTGATTTCCAAGAGGAGATTTCAATGAAAAGGATATCAGAAACTAACTAACTCATAGACAAAGTTAAAAAATTATACAATGACAAAACACTTCTTGATTCGAATAATGAATCAAATTTTTTGAAAGATATGAAAAAAAAAGGAAGTAGATCTCGAAAACCGGTCCCTAACAAACAATTTGCGAATAGATGGTGTTAAAGAACTACCTGATATATCTTGGGAAGATAGTACATAAATTGTTAAAAAAATATTTCCGAAAAACTCCAAATTAATAAAGAAATTATAATCGAAAGAGCGCGCAGATCAGAGTCAATAAAGTCAGAAAAAGAGCGATCCATTGTTTTAAAACTTTTAAATTTCAACGATAAAAAGTTAATTCTGCTAAACTCGAAAAAGCTACGCGGAGCAGGTGTGTTTATAAACGAAGTCTTTGCAAAGGAAACAATGGAAAAGCGTAAAAAACTCTGAGATGAAGTGATTAAATTGAGAAAAGAAGGTAAATACGCAATTCTTAAGTTCAATTCTATTTTTTGTAGAGATCACAAAAAACAATTTTTTAAAATTTTTTTTTACATACAGTGTTAAGAAAGTTCTTCTAATTTATAACGCAAGCAAAATGTCGGTAACAAATGATTTTAAATCGTTTAGTTGCAATTTTTCAGAAATAAGACACTTTGCATCTGATGAAAAATTTGATCCAGATATTAATTATTTCAATGAGATTATTACGGATTGTACGATAACCAAAAAAATGTTGAGCAATTTAAAACACAATTATCATTACTTCATTGGAAGAACGTCGACTTTAGTGATAACGCAAACAACATTTACGATGATTTTTTTAATACATTTTACTCAGTTTATGATGCCAATTTTCCTTTACATGAAAAAACATTAAATCGAAAAAACATTAATTCTCCCTGGATTACCAAAGGTTTAAAAAAATCATCAAAAGTTAAGCAGAAATTATACATAAAATATCTAAAAAACAAATCATTCGCCAATAAGAAAATATACAAAGACTACAAAAATCTTTTTGAAAAAGTTCGAAAAAACTTAAAAAAACATTACTATTCTAAAATTCTCAATAAAGCAAAAAATACTTGTAAACGCTCCTGGGAAATAATAAAAGAAATTATCGGTAAATCAAAACCGTGCTCAGGTTCCCTGCCACACATGATCAAAGTAGATAACAATAATATAATTAATTCTCAAACAATAGTTCACGAATTTAAAAAATTCTTTGTTGAAATCGGCCCTAAACTATCTAAATTAATTCCTAACACTGAAGCACCATTTAAAGATTTTCTAGTACCGATGGATAATTGCATTCACTCGGATGAGTTATCTAAAGAGTTACTATTTGATGAGTTCGAAAAAGCCTTTAAAACACAAAAAAAAAATAAAGCAGTTGGACCGGCCGTAAATCAATTGTAACATAATTTTAGATTGCTTCGAACAATTAAAATATATTCTTTTTAAAGTCTCTAAATCATCAATCGAACAAGGAGTCTTTCTTGATCAATTGAAAATTGCTAAAGTTATTCCACTATTTAGAGGTGGTGACAAATCTGACATTAGTATTTACCGGCCTATCTCTATCTTATCTATATTTTAAAAAATTACTAGAAAGAATCATGTTCGATAGAGTATTTAATTATTTTAGTTTAAATAATTTATTATACAACAATCAGTTTGGCTTTAAGAAGAATAACTCGAGCATGCAATTATTCAGTTGGTACGTGAGATTTCCAATTCTTATGAAAAATCTCAATTTACATTAGGAATTTTTATTGATCTTTCAAAAGCATTTGATACTGTGGATCATGATATTTTGCTTTATAAACTTAATTATTACAGAATAAATGAAAAAGCTAGTAAATAGTTTCAAAGTTATTTATCTAACAGAAAACAATTTGTTTTTTGTAATGAACTTAATCATACACAGTTTTTAAATGTTTCCTGTGGTGTTCCGTAAGGTTCCATCTTAGGCCCTCTTTTGTTCTTAATATATATCAACGACTTGCATAAAGCATCAAATCTTCTAAGTATTATGTTTGCTGATGACAGAAACTTATTTTTCTCTAACAGTGACACCTACCTACTATTCTCCGTTATGAACAAAGAACTTCAAAACATATCTGAATGGTTTAAAAGTAACAATTTAACATTAAATGTAAACAAAACAAAATGGATTTTTTTTCACCCGCCCTCCAAAAAACGTTCTCAACCCCAAAATATACCAAAAATTTTTTTTTTTGACCATAATGAAATAAAAAGAGAGTCTGTAGCTAAATACCTGGGGGTTTTCATTGACGAGAACATCACATGGAAACATATTAACTGTGTCTGCTCGAAAGTTTCAAAAAGTATTGGAATTCTATATAAGGCGCGTACTCATTTAGATAAAAATAATTTGACTAAACTTTAATATTCTTTTATTCATAGTTATTTAAGTTATGGAATTATTGCCTGGGGTAGTACTGATCAAAGCAAGTTACAATGTCTCCATCGCCGACAGAAACATGCGATCCGTGTAATTAATTTTGCGGATCGGTTCTCAAATTCCTCAATATTTTTTAATCAAATGAAAATCCTCGATATTTATAAAATAAACGTATATAAAAACTTATTTCTTGTTTATATGTGGAAGTATGATTTATCTCCTTTAACTTTTAAAGACCTTTTTGTTTTGAAACCTTTAAGCAAGTATAACACGAGGAATAATAACTATTTAAATGAACCACTTTGTCGAACAAAGTTCAATCAATTCTGTATCACTTATCGTGCAGCTCATCTCTGGAACAAAATTATTTTGCCTAACTTCGGCTTACCCCTAACTTATTCTGTTTTTAAAATTAAATTGAAAGATCTCATTCTCTCTGTTGAAAATATCTTAGAATATTTTTAATTTGTCTTATGATATATAATAATTTTGAAATGTATGTTCAATCTTTGTTTTATACTTGTTGACAATTTGTTTCAATTTATCTAAGTGCTATTTTTTTATTTTTATGTTAATTTTTTACGTTCTTTTATTGTAAAGAGGCGTTTTCATAATACTTTACGTACTCTGTTTTGTAAAAGGCTTCTGACAATAAGATCATTTGATCTTCTTTTAGAAGCCTTGTTTGTATTAGAAAAAAATATGTAATTGATATATATTACGTCAAATGTAAACAAAAACTTACAAAAAAAAAAAAAAAAAAAAAAAAAAAAAAAAATAAAAAAATATCTTGGAAGAAAGTAATTTTTAGTATAAATTGTTCAGGGGAAACTTGGCTAACTAATGATGCCTTTAGCGATAATCGTCGGTTTGAATTTTTTTAAGTTTAACTTTAACTTTGTTATTTAGGTGCCCCACCTTGTCACGGAGCACCACGAAAGTTTGTTTACCAAGGAAGTTAATGCTTCCTTCTTTACTGTGACGCGGAAATATGTCCAGAGCTCGTTTCGAACCTGGATCTGCTGCTTCTGAAGCAAGCATTCTAACCACTGTGCCACGGCCGCAAAATTAAAGAATTACTAATATATGACGCAATTCACTTACAAAAACAGTCTAAAAAAAGGTGGTGTTGTTATTTACATCAAAAGTAGCCTGCGGTTTAAAGGCGAATTTTCACGGAGCGAATTATTTTGCGCGAAACAAATTTTTTCATAGATAACTTTTCGTAGATTCAAAATTTAAATTTCCACCAGCAAAACTGTTTGCGTTATTGGGAAAACATGTTGATATGTAAAAATGTTGTTATTGACTCGAAGAAAAACAATTACTCTAAAGATGTTGCAAATGAAACGAGAAAATAAAAATAAGAAATGGTTTTGGGTTAGGGTAACTTATGCCGAACGACTACAAAAAATAAAGATTCATTATTGTTACAAGATTATTGTTTTAACAACTTTTAATTCCTCCAACAAAGGGTTGCTTTCGTATGTAGCGTTGACCATTGTGAAACAAAGAACTATTATAAGTGACCCTTTTAGCCCAAGTAAGAGGTGGGCTGTAGCACTTAGATTCTTTGTAACAGGAGATGCTCAGTGTACTCTTACTGCAATATTCCAGAAAATATTGAAAGTTTCACAAAAACAAAGAACATTAAATTACTAACTTTCAAGGCCTAGAAAGGTTATAGAAAATACATTTAGTATTGCTACAACACGCTTTCGTATATTTCACAGACCAGTTACCGGTAATTGTGAAAAAGTGATTTTGAGTACACAAGCAATTGCAGCTTTACGTAAATTTCTTATGAAAAAAAAAAAGTTCAGAAAATATCTTTCCGTATTTTCTCACAAACTAAACTGATGTTGACGGTCCTTTTGTGTTTAGACCAGGTGATTGGAGGAAAGATAATTCATGTTCTGCTGCACTACAGCCAGTTTCACAATTAAGTTTTAACAACAACTCGAGAGATGCAAAACAAGTCTGAGACGACTATAATAAATACTTTCTTACACCAGAAATAGAACTGAGTTGACAATTTGATTTAGCAAATAAAAACTTTTTTTTTAATGCTAACCCAATCATGTTTCAATAAAAAATGCTATCCCATTCATGTTTCAATACAAAAGTAAAAACTTCTTTAAAGTAAAATATAATAATATTATGATATTTTGTATATCTTATGTAAAATTTTTATTGGATGACCTGGATTCGATTAATCATTTTGAAAATTTAGTTAATGTGAAGTCACTGCTATAACTACTACCACTTGGACTTACTAGTGAAAAAGTTTGTGATTGAAATGATGAAGGGAAAACAAGATCTGGAACAATATTTACGTTGGATAGAAAGGCTGCTGCTCATGATCTCGTCATACGATTACGTTTAACTAAAATATTTATAAAATATTAAGGCCAGTTTATTCCATGCATTTATTATTGCATTTCTGTCTTTGTAAGTGAGATGATTAACATCCCACAAGGCTGGTAAATCGTGAACAATTTTCATAACAGTATCTTGTTCAAATTCCGTTGGCTGAAAAGTGTCGTTTTCAATTTCTTCATTTTCAACTTGTTAACAACTTCTTTATTCATTATTGAGAAGCATATAATCGTTTAATTAAATAATAAATTTAATTTAACTTCTTTTAATCAAAAATATTGTAATAAAACTAGCATAATAGCAGAAGCGCTTTATGTTTTAACTTGTTATGTTTTTAAACAACCACAAATAGTCAATTTTAATTCTTATAGCAGTCAATTACGTTGCACAGTGACTCAAAGCAATCAAAAAACCGCACAAATTAAATAAAATTTAATATAATTCCTAAAAAAAACATGTTATATGTTAAAATAATAGTTTTTGCGTCAAAGATTTCAAATTTGTAACAACAAATTTTTTTACGCGCGCTTAAACGCGTATTCGCGTTTAAGCGCGCGGTTAAGTTGACCATACGTGTACAAAATATTTTTTTTTTAAGCCCTAGAATATTTAAGAAAAAAATACTTTTTTGATAATTTACTCTACTTGATACTTTTATTAAAACGGTTTTCAAACAATGTTGATACATAGTGAAAAAAACTATATTATTTTACATTTATTTTACCAATTATATTGCAATTATTTTCATAATTTAATCCGGTAACAGTTTTTCCTCGATAACTCTTATGTTTTCTAAAAAATAAGCTTGATAATTTTGGATATGATTTTACTAGAAAAAAGGTAGAAGGAAATGCATCTGATTATCATAGTGCATAGATTCAACCTCTGACTTGTTTTCAGTTTATACTTTTGCTAAATCATTACTGTTCATTTCGTTGTGTTTAACATTGCACACATTGCATAATTAAGTGGATTTTGTCTCTGTAAGTGTGTTCACTACTTTGTTTTTAAACATTGTAAAATCAAACCTATAGCTGATATTTTACGTCACCATTTTTCTTGAATATTAAAAAGTTTGTAAAATGGTATTTAATTGATTTTTTAGATCTGATTCTGCTTCTCTGAATAAAATTGGAGTCTCTTTTTTATGTTGCAGATAAAGAAGTCTACAAAGTGACAATTTAAAGGATTTCCCTTTTTCCAGATTTTTTCATATCCTACTTTGAGCAATAAAGTTACAAAAGCTGTACTTAAGATGTTTTCTTCATGCTTAAGTTCTTTAATTAGGTTGCTTGTCTTGGATTTCTGCTTATAAATACTTTGGCTTGATGTTCATTAAAACCAATCTTTCCATATAAAACTTCAAATATTTCGTTATTTTGACCACATTTGGCATATCAATCATTTCAGTTATTCTACTAACACTGTGATCTAACATGCTTTAAAGACTTTGAAGAAATTTCAGAAAAATATATATTTTCAGGATAGCATTTCAATTGTTCAACTAAAATATCGTGCAAGGTAGGGTAAATGTGTATATTATGTATAAGAGCTGAGTTTCTGATTATTTGATAAGGTTTATTACTGAGATTGGTATTCATTTTACTGCAAGAGCTTCATTAACATTCATACCAATGGGAAAGGTTTTATCCAAAGTTTCATAAATATTTTTAATCTCTAAAACATTAGACATATTACTTTTTAAAAAAGATCATTTCTTGATGTTTGTACACATTTGCGACCCGTTGGTCGCAAGTGTGTACAAGTTTAGTTAGTTGCCGGTTTTTTAATAACGCTCTCCTCCAAGCATGTAAAAAACAATAGTTTCACAGTTATATGTTTATCCTTTTTATAATTGATTTCATCTGTAAAATATTTTATTTTGATAATAAGTACAATTAGTGTAAACTTGTAAAACTAATTTCATTTTTTGTCTTTTAACATTTTTTTCTTTTAACTTTTTGCTAAAGTTGCTAATAGTTTTTGTTGCTTCATTATTTCAATGTTAAGGTACTTTTATGAAATTAAGAATTTCCTGAATTTAAAGGTTTAATTTTAAAGTTTAGAAGTCAAAAGGTATTATTTGACTGATGCCATCATAAATAAGATTTCCAATGTTATCATTTTAAGCCTGTTTATAACAGAGGCTGATTTAAGAATTTCGAGCCCATAGGCTAAAGTTTCTACCCCCTAGCGCCCCTCCTCCAGTTTTTGTTTTGTTTTTGTTTTATTTTCCTTTCTTTTTTCTTGCGGCGCCCCATGACCTCATGTTGCCCATAGGCTAAAGCCTATATTAGTCTTCGCCTAAAACCACCTCTGGTTCATAAACAATGTCAAGCTAAGTTTAAATATATAAGGGGGAATTCAACTATTTTAAAACAATTTACGAACAGTTCGTTATTGCTGCCGCTTTGTTTTTGTAAATTATTGTCACTCAATTTATTAAAATAGATTGGTTTAATACTTTAGAAACTTTTTATTTTTTTGATATTCACTTATACTATAATTATTAATTGTCAGTGCCGTGGCTAAAGCTAAGGGGTTGGTTCAGCACTAGTTTTATTTTTGTTTTATTGTGAAGAACTTTTATTTTGTAAAGAATTCTTATTAAAAATACCCAATTAACAAAATTATTGTTCATGTTTCATTAGGTTGACATTACGTCGGGCTACTAATTAACTTTACACAATTTATTTAAATTAACTTATTCGCGCTAGGTTCCGTGTTATAAATTAAATCATTTGTTATCGGGTCAACGTTCATACTGTAGTTTTTCGCTTAACTAACCTAACCTAACTAAAATATTATTCGTCTTTAATTATAACTGTTCAGTAATAACTTATTTTTAGTATAATTAATTTTGCTGATGACGCTTTAGTTTATTATTCTCTTGTTACTTGTCTTGTAGAAATCAATGAATTGCATATTCACCCTTGCAGTCTTTTGGGTGCAATTGACAAATATTTAGAAACAAATTACTTAGATTTTAATTTATTCAAATATATATAAGTTTTTGGATATATCCGTTATTTGTTTCTTTTCTGATTTTAACTAAATGCTAAACATTTTTCTTCGTACAACTTTTATTTCAGCTGATAAATTGTTGCCGTCAAATGTTGTCGTTAAAAGGTTGACAATTTTCAAAGGCTGATTAAAACTGAAACTTTATATTTTAATTAGCGAGTTATTTATTTTTAATTTTGAAGGCTAATTTACACTGAAAGCTTTAAGTTATTAGTTTTGACATTCAGTTGCATTGTGAAATTAATAGACATGGGGGTTATAATTAGGCTCACACTCGTACGTATAAAGTTTTCCAAAAATTAATAAACGCACATAACCTTGTGTACAATGTATAACACTTATAGGTGGTATACGAGAATAGGGAGCTGTTCAAAAAATACCTGAAAGTCTTAGATTGGAAAATCAAATATCACATGAGGGAGGGGATGGTTAGCTACATTGTGAAGTTACAAAAAAATACAGCGGAATTAGTGAATTTTTAGCAAAAAATTGCAAACTCGGAGATATATTGTTTGAAAATAATGTTACATCACCTACAAGAGGGGGAAGGAACTTGATAACATAGTTTAAAATATCTTAAAATGTCATATGGGAGAGTGTGAAAAGAGCCAACAATTATCACGTACTATTTAAATAGTCTTCTTTTTTTATTTTTTATTTTTTTAAACAATTATCTTATTAGCTTGTCTTTAACATAAATTTTCCTTAAATTTTCCTATTAACATATTTTTAATTTTTAGGTGTAACTAATATTATTATTATTATTTTTTTTTATCTGTTTTTTTTACGATTTTTTTTAATTATTACGATTTTTTTTAATTATTGATTAGTTATTGATCTTAACATACTTGTCAAATTTGTATTTTTTTTTTATATGGAACAAAGTAATTTTATGTTTACATTTAAATGATTGTACACGCTTGCTGATGAAAGCACGTCCGGGCGTATTGATAAGCCATATGTTGTCTTCTTTTAGCATCGGTCATGTAAATTTATTTATATAAAACGGCATTGTGTTCTTTTATTTTAATGACGAAATAAATAAGTGCTTTTCATTTTCCTACATTATAATCACCTAATTAGGGATTAAAATACAAGATGTTCCTTGAAGAATTACTATAATATATCTTGTAAAAATTTTTTCTGTCTAAAGAACTCTTTATTTTTTGATTATTTAGTATGCTAGATTGCACGCTAATGATTGACTTTAAAATGGATGGACAGAGGGGCGGGAAGAGCAGTTTTAAGGAGACCCGTTTGTATAAATGTGTGATTGGTAAAATAGTAGGCATCAAACGTGGCAAAAAAAAAAAATATTTTATCATTTTTCTTTTTTTAGCTGCTGTCCTGACCAGGTTTCCGAATGAATCAGAGAAGAAAATGCATTAGTTTGTTCAAGGTACGTTAAAAAACGCACCAGCATCACAAAAATATTAAAAATATAATTATAATAAGATTTTTTTGATACTGGTGCATATTTTAACGTATCATGACAAGCATGTATTTATTGAAATTAGGTTTGCACATATTTAAGTTTACACATCTATGCAATTATTTATTTTTGCAGCTGCAAAAGATCTTTTTTATAGTAAATGTCTCTTTTACTTCATCTTCATGTCACCACCAGTCTCCTTCAAGTCTAGTATTTTGAGAATAAAACTGCAATATTGGAATGTATATTCCAATATTGCTGTTTTAGGCGCAAAATATTAGAGAGTAATCTCAAAATATTGCGTAAGCATGTTTGCAAAATGAGCATGTTTGAAGATCGTAAAACATACAAGAGACTACAATATGACACTACCAAACATACAGTCAACGAGGTCAACTTTCTAATTGACTATATATGCGTAACAAATACTCAATAGTTAAGAAAAAATAAAACAGAGGTAAGTCTCACCTCTACCTTGCACCGCAAACCTACTGACAAAGTCTAGTCCACTTCCACCATGAAAGTATTATTTACAAGTTACACTAAGGTTTAAAAGGCTAACCACCAATAACATAGAAAAAAACTTAAAAATCTGACAAAATTATTCCTCATCAAAAAATACCGACTTAATCTTGTCAATTTTTACATGCAGAAGTGCCTCAAAGAAACACATATGGACCTACTCACACCAACACCCTAAGAAAAACCAAAAAAAAAAAAAAATGAAGATTTTCTGCCAATTGCGATGCCATTTGACCCAATAGAAAAAGATTTTGCAGACAAAACACTAAAATATTGGAAAATAATCAAGAAGGATAAAGACCAACGTGACATGCAAAAACTTCAAATCTATTCAAGACACTCTCATACATTCAATATTTAGAGAAAAATTCCACGGGACCTGGACAACAGAAGGCGAGCAAAAAAGACAAACACTGACAAATTTAAGATATGATTAGACAATTGTTTTAAACTGTACTAAATGAATAAAATATTACGTTTAAATTGTAATTTGAACTAATTTATAAAAAATAGATTTCTAACACCATCAACTAAAACGACTTATTACTAGGTAAATAGGCAAATGTGTATATGTGTGTGCGTGTGCGTGGGTACATGTGAAGTACAAGTTCATAAACAATAAACATGTAAGTAGGCATTCATGCACATTCTCATATAGATACATAGATATACAGACTGGTTTAAGTATAAGTGTAAACATATGTGTACGACTGTTTATTAATAGAAACGCAAAGAAAAATTCAAGCATATATACCTATCCAGAAAACAGGTGGAGGAGGTGGAAAAATGCATTAAAAATCTTGAAGAAATTTTCAAATATGAAGCAAAGGAGGAAAAAATGAGTAATGAACTGAACCAGGACTTATTGGAAGAAATAAAGGCCTCCACAAACAAAAGAAGATTTTAGGCGGAGGGGAGGTTGGACCACGATTGTTTACATATAATTAATTGAAAAATATTTGTATAATATATCAAGTTTTAGAGAAGAAAATACACACACACAATAAACAACGCTTTATAACGTTGCTATAATATATAACCTCTTTAATTTAATACCTTAATTTAATAAATTGAGCGGATTCCACAAAAATGCAAACCGGGCGCGTTCCACAACATAAACAAAACCATTGATTTAATAGAAACTGCGGAAAAAACATACTTCTTCCAGATAATCTGCATAGCTCTCTCTTGACAACTTAGAGTATAATCACTAACACTAACACTCAAACTATTGTGAGAATATTTTTGCTGTTTCTCTTTTGGCTATAACGGCCCAATTTGCATGCTGAATACTCAGATTTGTTTCCAAATACCTCATACAAAGTTGTTACAATCAGTGGCATTTTTTATATAATTTAATTTTAGTTTAAAAGGAGCATTTAAAATCGGATATTTTAATATCTCTTAGTAATAACACTTGTTTTAATTCATTTTTAAACTGTTTTATACTATCCTTTTTGGTATTGACAATCTAAGAATAAAATTTTCACAAATAAGGTCCGCAATAATGAACTGAATATTTTTCAAGTTATTTGCTTTATGGAATAAAATAAAATTGGTTTTATCCACATTTAGAGAGAGTTTATTACTTATTAACCACTCATTAACTTTTCCAAACTGTTCGTTAGCTGTTTCAAAAAGTGCTTTAATATCTCTTTGGAACAAAAAAGATTAGGGTCACCTGCAAAAAGAATACAGTTAAATAAGCCTGTTGCTAAATTTAAATTATTTGTATTCATTAGAAATATTAACGGTCCTAAAACAGAGCCCTGGATATCCACGCATGTTGAAGCTTATGGAATTGTTTGGCTTTGCTAATATTATATAAAATGCTTTCTATTGTTCAAATAACTTTTGAACCAACGTAAGTTGTTATTTTTTACACAATAAAATTTAAATTTTTTAATTAGTAAATTATATTTTTACAATATCAAAAGTCTTTGACAGATCAATGAAAACTCTTTTTATAAAGTAGTTTGAACAAAATGCGTTTGTTAATTGATTGACTTTTTTAACCACTGCATATTCATTCAAACATCCTTTTTTGAATACAATTTATCTTTTTCTGATAAATTGTTAAATAGCTTGTTTTAAAAGAAAAAAAAAAGATATAAAACAATAACGGTTCGATCAACGTTTATCATTGAGAAATGCAAAGCAATGCAAGTTGGCCGCGCATGTAACAAGTCGACCTGTAATTAACCAAAGACTAACCTTGACGAAGCGGTGGCCTATAACTCATCCTCATTTTGAAATTTCGTAAATCATCGATTATGACGTTTTTGATTTTTAACCGCCAATTTTTGATTTTTATATTTACACCTAAATAAAATATGTACTACTTATTTTCTTGCCTACTAAACTGTTGACATACTGTATCTTTGACCAACTCAATTTTCAACCTACTGAATAATCAACCTACTGTATTTTAAATTTTACTACTACGTCTATCCAGTATGTATTTTGTATTTTTTGTTGTTGATTTGAATACAAGTCTAATTCGATCAGTCTTGGCGCATTGGTGGAAACTCTGTGTTCAGAATTAAGAAGTATAAGGTTTGATGAATGCTTGGAAAACTTATTGGTTGTTAATTTAAAAAAAAAGATTTTTGTAGTTTAAAAAAAAAATGTTAAAAACACAGACCAAATAATCGGTTTAAAACTAATTTATCTCAAATCGGTTGAAATAGAAAATCTATAAAATAGGTTGAAAAATAAATCGGTCGAAAACGAAAAAGTCATTAATGGCTTGAAAATAAAAAAGACTAATATAATTGATTGAAAACAACTTAGGCCTCAGTAGTTTACCTGAAAAGGAGGTCCACTTTTTAGTTGATGTTCTTTTTGTAGAGCAACTTAGTAGGTCAAAATTTTTGTAGGTCTAACTATCTGAAACAATAAAAACTTGTAGATACAACATTTGCATCACTAGTAGCTACAATCAATATTTATGCAGGCGTGTTGACCTCTGTATAAGAAATAAACGTACAAATTTATATAGGCAAACTAAATATAACTGTACCATACTTGGTCAGAGAAAGAGAATTAGAATGAAAAACTTGTTCTAAAAGGAAAAACAGTGATGTGTCATTTAAAAACTAATTTTAAAAGTTGGGTAAAAACTGTAAAAGTTTAAATAATTCTCTTAGTATAGATATTACCAATGCATTTTTTGAAAATATCTCTTCCCTTTAACTTAAAAAAAAATTAAAGGAACTCAAGTTTTTGAGTTCATTTTGACGTTTTTAACAGCCAAAGTATAGTAGATTTTGTCTATAACAATTTAGTTTAATGGTTATAAAATTAAACTATTGATATATCAAACCAGAATGACTTCTTAATTAAATGCAAAAGACTAGACATCACTTGTGGTTATTGACTAGAGGTCATTGTAAAAGCTTTTTAAGAAATAAAAGAAAATAAAGAAATAAGGACTTTTCAAAGCATTGTTCAAATTTTCATTAAAGTTTTCTAATTTGAAACTCACGCACCAGATTTATAATAAAAAATTAAAAAAGTGTTTAAATAAAAGATAATCTAATCTATTCATTTCTAGGAAATTATTTATTATTGGCTACGACGCAAATCATAATTGTTTAAATTTTCAATTAAAAAATCATCATTTTGAACTGAGTGCAAAATATTGCTCTGTGGGTCTGAAGATGTTTTTTAGGTTTCTTATTTCTACAATTACTAAAGTGCTGTTTTAATGTATATTGAATTTTCTAAGGCTGAGAGTATAAATTATTTCAGTAAGCATACACATATACCCACATACCTTTTCAAGTATGAATTTGAATTAAATCTATTTCTTAAGGTTTTAACTTCTCTATTTTTTAAGTTCATAAATTAGATAAGTGAGGCATAGGTACACATTTCGGCTCAAGCTTTAAATGCGTCATGATGTATACACACAGTCTTTCCATACGGCCTTTTGTATTGGTGGGTTTTTTATACCCTGTTCTTAAGAGCATTTTTTGAGCGCCCAGTTTTTTGTTTTTATGCGCCTAAGCTTTCAAGGCCTCCTATCCCTAATATATTTTTTATAAGTAATAAGATAAATATAAGTGTACAAACTTTTAAATGTTTTTCACTTTTTATATAATCTTTTCCATTAGTCACATCTTCTCTAGTTCCAGCCTGAGGTCTTATAAATACTTTTCCTTTACCTTTCTTACATATATTTTCTCTATCTTTGTTTTTCTCTTTGTTCTAAGGCTCGCTTTTAAAATTGTTTTCACGTATATATTTCTCATGCACGCACGCGCGCGCGCCCTTATCATTTTTTAATTTTTTATTTTTTGTTTGTTAGTGTATAATAAGAATAAATTCTCATTAACCGCTTTTAATATGTTTTTATACTATTGCAAGAGTTGCAGGCTTTTTTAAACTAAGATTATTAAATAGCACCTATTTTTAGGCAGTAGATACATGTATACTCCATGACGCATGCCTCTTTTCCTTAAGAAATTTGTCGTATTAGCATTCCACTGCGCATGTCCATATATATTACACATACATATTGAGAACAATTTAAGGCTCACATTACCATTTATATACCTTGTTTATGGAATACTTTTTGCATACGTAATTCTTTCTACAAATCTTGTTTAAATAGCTTCTAAATTTTAGAATGATTGAAACATTAAGTTTTAACAATGCATGCGAACGTTTATCTCATTCGGCCGCGGAGACTTGGGTTCGTATCGGCAAAACATATTTTTCTATTTTTGCTTTTTTCACATGAGATTTGCTCACGTATTGATTCATATCAATATTTTTTTTTTTTATTTTTTTTTTTTTTTATTTTATTTTATTTTGCCGTTTAACAAATTTGACAGTTTCCATAAATTTACCATTAAATTAATGGCCGGAGCAAGAAGAAGGCATAATTTGCCTTATCGCCAAGCACCGTGTTACAATTTATAATTTTTACAAAGTTGCTTCAAGAATATTTAACATAAAAGAAAAATTAAATGAATGTTTACAAAAGATATATAATAAATAAAGTAAAATATCGTTTAATACATAATATCATAAATAGATTGAGTAAAAGTAAGAGTTAATATATAAAACTTTATATATATTTTAAGTAAAATATATAAAAGATAAAGTAAAATATCATAACTAGATTAGGTAAAAGTAAAAGTGAATATATAATAACTTTATATATATAAATACGCACAAAAAATAAAATAAAAAGCGAGAAAATGTAATTTTTGATAATGATTATTGTCAAAAAATTTTAACCTTTTTTCTTTTTTTTTTATTTATTTTTTCTTTCGAATAATTACGAAAATACGAATAATTAACTTGTTTTTCAGTTTTTAAATTATATATCTGATCCATTTTTAAAAGAAAGACTTATAATAATATAAATCAAAATCTGCGTTTAAAAAAAACTGTTTTGAATCAGTTTTAAACTGATGAAGAGATTTTTTTTTTCCGGAAACAATGTTTGGAAATCTTTTCCACAAAAGTGGTCCGCGATTCTGAATTGAATAAGAAACTTGTTTAGAATAAGATTTTGGTATAACAAAGTTGTTAGCAGGAAAATCTTGTAGCATATTTATGGTGTATTACTTTAAAATAAGTTTCAAATATTTTGGGGGACAGTCCATATTTTGTTTTATACATGAACAGTAGAACAAGATGGATATTAAGTTTGAAAATATTCAGGGCACCAATTACACGTAAAAGAGGTTCACAAGGAACCGCTCTACCAGATCCAAATATGATTCTAACAGCATGTTTTTGCTTGCTATAAAGTTTTTTTAGCTTAGTGTAATTAGTACTTGCCCACATGATGTTGTCGTAAGTTAAGTAACTATGTATAAAGGAAAAATATAAACTTTTTAAGGACTTAAAATTTAAAAGTGGCTTAACTCTATAGATCATGCCAATGCTTTTTGAAATTTTTTTTTCTATAGAATTTATATGCACTTTCCAAGATAGCTTTTCATCAAGGTTCACACCTAAAAAATTTACAGATATTTGCCTTTTGATGTTAGTTTTATTCATCAAAAGATTGGGAAGAATAAATGGTATTTCCTTTGTTTTGCTTGGTTTGTGGAAAAGAGAAAATTTAGTTTTTTGAACATTCAAAGACAATTTGTTGCATATAAACCATTCATTTACTTTATTTAATTCTTCATTTACTACTGTAAAAAGTGTTTCAATATTTTTGTGAGAATAAAAAAGATTTGAGTCATCTGCGAATAAAATAAAATTTAATAGGTTTGATGTTGAAGACAAATCATTTATGTATAGTAAAAAAAGTAAGGGTCCAAGTATAGAACCCTGTGGGACTCCGCAATTTACAGTTTTTTTGGTCGTTTCTAAATTTTCAAATTGTACATATTGTTTTCTGCTTGAAAGGTAACTTTCAAACCAGAGTAAGTTTGTCTCCTTTATTCCGTAATATTCCAGTTTTTTTATTAGAATGGAATGACACCGTATCAAAAGCTTTCGACAGATCAATGAAAACTCCTAACGTATAATAGTCTTCTTTAAAAGCATTAGATAAGTGGTTAACTAACTCTACTATTGCATGATCTGTTGAGTGTTGCTTTTTGAAACCAAATTGCTTACTGTATAACATGTTGTTTTCAGTTAAATGATTATACAGCCTATTGTACACTATACGTTCAAGCAATTTCGAGAAACAAGATAAAACAGATATAGGCCTGTAATTAGAGGGTTCTGACTCATCTCCAGACTTAAATACTGGAGTTACTCTAGCAATTTTTAATTTATCCGGAACTTTACCTGATTTAAGTGACTGATTGAATATATGAAACAAAGATGGTTCAATTATATCATAGACTAATTTTAATATATTAACGCTAACTTTATCCGATCCTGCACTTTTGTTACTTTTTAAGCTTAGTAATGCAGTCCGCAACTCGCGTATATCTAGCTTTGACTCATTCATTTTTTTATTAGAATTTGTTAGATAAGAATCAAATGTTGAAGAAGTTAAAGGAATACTCATATACCTGTTGATTAGTTCATAGATTAAAACTATTTCTTTACTATGACTGACATAAACACACATGCATTTATTTAGTAGGCCTCAATCACCATATGTTGTTTACACACTTTGTGATATTCTGGGCCAAATTGTCTCATATTACCTTTTATCTATTAAATTTCTATTAATTCTTTACTGATTTTAAATATAAAATAATCTAATACATAGCATAATCAATTTAATAAATATACTACTTAACAACAATATAGGTTAAAATAGTTTTAATATGTCAAAATAAGATAGGATATACTTTATTTTTTATTTTTTATGTGCTCCACCTTTAAATTTAAACTTCATTAATCAGAATACTAATTTTTGTATTATATTCTCATCCTTACCAGTCAAGGCCCTTAGCATCATGTATTTGGTCTATCACTATGGTGATTTATCTTGAGGTGGTATTCTGCTGCTGTTCATACGCATTCCTCCTTATGCGAGGAGTCGGTTAAGGTTTGGCCGCGAGTAGATCAACCGACTGAGCAATAAACATAAGTCCATTCTACTTTATTGTACGCGCTCCCCTGTGTTTTGTCTTCCACTAAAATGCTGGTGAAATGACGTAAACAATAAATAATATAAGTTATTTTGCTTTAATTTTGTGCTCTGATACTGGTCATCTGTCCAACATCGTCTACTTTTATTTCTTATGCTTACTCTAATATAATCTTTTTTCCTTTTTCCCTGAAGCTCCTACAGCCTATTGTGTTCCATAAAAGTTAACTGGTTTTCTAGTCCGGTTGCGAATTATAATTAACCTAACCACTGTCTATAACTCTATGTTAACCTTTTAAAACACAAAACAAAGATCCGCATGCCAAACCTACTAATAGTTCTTGAAACCTTAGTCAAAGTCTTGTTAGAACTGAAATATAATATATCAAATTTTTTTTGCTTAGTGAATCTTTGGTAAAATTTGATATATATTAAATTTTAAAATTATACATTTTAGATTTGAAGAAATATTTAATAGATATGATATTTCAAAAGCTGATTTGAGTGAGAAACCCTTTACTAATACAAAGTCTAAAAAAAAAAAAGAAGAACTTGATAAAAATCCAGTAGAACTGGCAGAAGCTGAGGCAAAAAAACAAAAAAAAATCAGCAAGAACAAAAGTTACTACGATCAAATACTTTTTATTGTCCTAAATTAGAATCTCGATTGACATCTCTTGATATAAGTCTAGGCTCTAATTCAGGACAATAAAAGTTGATAAACTATGTATATTGATGAAAACAATTGTATAACAGAAAATTTTAAAGTGTTTAAACAAGAATCACATGATGATAATTTGAAAAAGTAAGGTAGCACATTTTTTTTCTTTTTAAATTGTTTCCTAACAATAATGGTAACCTATTAAATTTTTTAATTTTCTATCGTTTTTTTAATTAGCACACTTAAAATAACTTTATGTATTGAGTTTTAAGTTACAAGGTTATAAAGTATATAGCTATAGTATATATAAAGGAGTTGAAAAATTGTGTAAATTTGCAATAAGTTATCGTTTTATAGTTTAAAAGTTTTATTGACTATGGAAAGCTAAAGTCTCATATATGAAAACTCTTGTTTATTTAAATTGAAGATTTTGTAGTTAACTTTGTGATTTAGTTTATTTTCAAGTCTTTACGAATGAAAAGAAGATAACCATCAACACTAAGATCATAAGATAAGACAGCTGAACTCAAATTAGTCTCACTAAAAGCAAGTAAGTCTGATAAACTTTTGCAAGAGACAACTCTTATATGTTGTCAGAAATATTTTCCATATTTTGGTTGACAAAAAGTAAAAATTGCAACACCGAAATTTTTTTTTTATTAATTGATAGACTGCCTGCCCCAGCCAAACCCTCAGTCGATGTAGCAGCACTCCGTTGCGAGTCAGGCTAAAAGATAGTAGATGTAGCAGCACTCCATTGCGCGTCAGGCTATTTGTCAGTTGATATAGCAGCACTCTGTTGCGAGTCAGGCTATTTGTCAGTCGATGTAGCAGCACATTGTTGCGAGTCCGGCTATGATAGTCGATGTAGCAACACTCCGTGCATGATTTACAGTAAAACAAATAAAAAAAACAACATTTTATCAAAAAAAAAATATATAAATAAAAACATTTTATTGAAAAAAATAAAAATAAAAACATTGTTATATTGTTTAAAAACATTCTGGTCAATTAAATTTGCGTTTTTGCGGGTTTTTTAAAAAACGATTAATTTGTAATTAAATTAATGGTTTTGAATTTTGTCCAACACGCAAATGTTGGACCATGGAAGTATAAACGGATGGAAGTTCATCGAGCGGTAAACATAAAAGAAATTTCAAGTCGTCGTGAGAGCATGCTTGTAACCGACAAATAAGAAAAAAACACGGCACACGAGTTTCACTGGATGAAAAATTCAGTAAAATGATATTTCGTGAAGTTGTTAATTTTACACAACTTTATATTATCCTTGGATATATAACATAATTTTAGACTATAAAAAATAAATACAGTTAGAAATATAGCTATTACAACAAGAAAAGTAATATTTGTAAAATATATATAATATAAATAGATAATAAAACTTTATTTCTGGTTATGTTATGTGACACGACACATTGTTAAAAACTTAATTAAAACAATTTACTAAATGTACAAAAAAATGTTTTCGTTATGAGTAAAGCATGAGGTTTAATTTTTTATGCCTCAATACTCCATTCATTTTGGTAATACTCCATTTATTTTATCTAAAGTTACATAAAAATTTGCATTTTGTCGCCATTTTGGTACTTATATTTTAAAGATTTTATGGCAATCCGTATATTTTACTTACATTTAAACTTTCCGTTAAATCTATAAAGCTATAATACCAATGTGTCACAAATAATGATAATATAATTATTCTCACATATAGTTATTAAAGTTTTAATAACAATAGTTATATATATATATATATATATATATATATATATATATATTTATATATATATATATATATATATATTATATATATATATATATATATATATATATATATATATATATATATATATATATATATATATATATATATATTATATATATATATATATATATATATATATATATATATATTATATATATATATATATATATATTTATATTTATATATATGATTTTAATAATTTTCTTTTTTTTAGCAATATTGTATTATTGGAAAATGAATATTCATTGTGAAAAGTTAATAAAATTGTGTCGGATTTGTAGTTCAAAAATAAAAATTATAACTGGTTATCAAAAACCTAAATTGGTTAGTTTGTATAAAGAAAAACTAAAAGAATTATTCAGCATTGACTTGAATAATGATCGCTTTGATGTTCATCCGCGTCATATCTGTCATTCATGTCATATGAAGTTATTTCATAGTGGAAAAACAACAATTAAAGAGGATACAAATTTGTCCCTTATTACTTTTGAGCCACACAATGAAAAGTGTTCTATATGTTTAGAGAAAAAAAGGAAGAAAAAGAAAACTAACAGAGAACCTACCAGTCACTGTGGCACAGTCTCTGTGCGAAATTGCTTCCAATTACGGGTTTGTGACAACATTTCATAATGATATAATGATATGTATTCTAGTGTCTATGGATACTGATGGAGTTTTCTTGTCAAAAAAAGTTGTTATTTTCCATGATGAAACACGGGAACTAAAAGTTTTTGATAGAGTTATAAATAAAAGTTCTTATTTCATAAAAAATTTATCGCCTAAAATAAATAAAAAAATGCTGATAATATATTTAAACTTATTGTGCAGTCACATATATGTATTGGAAACCAGGATTATCCAGAAATTATAATCAAACAACTCTCACAGTTTACTAATCCTAATATTAAAAGTGAAATAAAATTAGAGACAAAGTTTTTAGAGTCTGTAGATGACTTTACAATTTTAAGTCACGAGTCTTGTGAGATACTTTGTGATGACAAAACACAAAGATGCGAAAAGTGTGACAGCTGCAGAAATTTTCTTAAAGTTTCTACTTTCAGATTAAAAAATAAAGAAAGCGATACCGGTAGTTCTAAGACAACTAACTTGAAATATTTATCTCATCAAGAACTAATAAACAAAGTAAAATTTCTACAACAACAAAAAAGTACTTTGACTCAAAGAATAATTAAATTGCAAGCCAGAGTTAAAAAGTTAATAAAAACTGATGGGTTGTATATAGACAATGATACGCATAAAATTGTAAAAGAATCTCTGTTCTCAGAATTGAATAAAAATCCCTTTAACAGTGAATCTCCACAATTTTTATTGAGGGAACAACAAAAACTACAAGCTGGTTTAAAAAATAGCAAAGCTATGAAGTGGCATCCTATAATGATCCGATGTTGTTTAAGTATTTACCTCAAAAGTCCTTCTACGTACAAGCACATCTGCAAAACACAGTTTTTAAACCTACCTTGCAAGAACACTCTATTGCAATATGTTAATTTCACCCAGCTTGGATGTGGTTTTAATCATAATGTTATAGAGCCCCTAATTATACAAGCTAATATCTGTAAACTTCAAGATTTTTAAAAAAATGTATCTTTAGTTTTTGATGAAATGACAATTAAAAGTGGCTTAGTGTTCAGTAGTACCAGTGGAAAAATAGTAGGAATAAGCGAAATGGGAGAAATTAATAATGCATTAGAGTCATTTAAGAGTAAATGTGAAGGTCTTTCTGAATCAGAACCTACTTTACCAAAATATGTTATTGTTTTTATGGTTCGAGGTTTATTTTCTTCTCTATGTTGTTCTTTAGGTCATTTTGCGTCTGAGGGACTTAGAAGTGATCAGCTTTTTTCATGTGCTTGGGAAGCTGTATTTGTTTTGGAGAGTATTGGGCTTAAAGTTCGTTGCATTGTGGCTGATGGTTCTTCGCAAAATAGAAAGTTTTTTCAACTTCATTTAATGGAGGGTGTCAATAAATATAAAGATGATTGTGTTTATTGGACAAAACATAAATGCCATCACAGGTTTGTATTTTTTTGTTCTTGTTTTAGTGAATCTTTTCCACAGATTTTCTCGATCAATTTTTTTTATAAAAATGACAATGAAAAGGTTGTAACAGTTATAATATTTGTTTAGATCGTAAATTATGCTTTATATCTGATGTACCACACCTTATCAAAACAACCAGAAACAATTTAGAAAATTCTCATTGGAATCACAAAACTATGAATTTGATTGTAATATATGCGATCAAGTGTTAGTGTCTTAAAATATTTTACTGGTGACATTGATTTTAGTTATGTTTTATTATTTATTATTAATTTGTTTAAAAAATGGTATGAGACAAATTATTTAGGTTAATGGAAAACGTCTATGTTGGCCACAAATTGCCAGTGTGTATGAATGGGATTTAGGTATGTCACGTGATGCAATCGGATTACGAATAGGCCATAAATTGCGAGAAGAACACATTCAGTTAACTCCACAATCTCGAATACGTGTAAATCTTGCTGCACAGGTACAGTTGTATTTGACCTAATACTTGTAATCTTCATGGCCACTGTAAAATAAATATTTTATAAACATTTTATGTTTAGGTTCTCAGTAAACTGTAATGCATATGCTTGAGGAACAAGGGGATAATGGTACTATAGAATTGCTGCGATTTATTTCTTTAATGGATAATTTTTTTGATTGCTTCAATGTCAGTAGGAAAGCAAATAAAACAAGAAAACCTTAAATCCATATACTTCACATTTAGATAAGAGATTTGCGGTAAAAAAATTGTATTTAAAAGTCTTTTCAATAAGATTAGAATAGAGATATGCTTATACAGTCTACTCTGTTTAAAATTTTATGCAAGTGTACCCAAAAGCGATGGCTAGACAGTCATTATTAGGCTGGCATGTGCAATTTTGGAAATTATTGTTTTTTTTATTATTAAATATATTTTTTAAGAGTTGCATATATAAATAAAAGTGTTATTACACTTTATCATCAAAGTATTTCATTAACAAAAATGATTTTTTGAAATTTTAAAAACTTTTAAGTTTTCGGAAATTTGATTTTTGGCATGTGTTTAAAAAGTGCTAACCAAATTATTTGTGGGAATATGGCCAAGCGCAAAATTGTCAAATGAAGAAGACTGTTTATACACTTATTTTTTTAAATTTTCAATAAGTAAATTCTTCTAAATAAGATATATACATTAATGTTTATCATTTTTCCACCAAGTTTTTCTAATGATTATTTTTTTTGCTTGTTCAATGAAGTGGATTAAAGGGTTTTTTTAACTGGGGGTAACTGCAAAAACAAAAAATATATACCTTTTTTTAAAAAAGGTTTGGCTGTAGTCTGTGCCCTTTTTTTTTAAACAGGAAGAGTAATAATTCCACCTAGTTTACTACAAACTTTATTTTTTAAACAAAGCTGCTTTCAAGTTTTAGTTCTTTTGTCTTTTTTTCGTTGCACACATTTAATCCAAACATAATGATTTTTTATATTACTTTCTCTTTATGTTCAGCTGAAATAACATTTAAAACCTTATAAAATTATAATTATATAATTTTTTTTTTAATTTATAACCGTTCCCTTGTTTTATTCATATGCATACAAGTTATAACCTATGTAAAAGAAAATCTTTATTTTTCTTTTTTAGTGGCTGAATGATGTTTTCCTTAAATATTTTAATGATTCGCAATTCGCTTCTGCAACTATTCCATGGTTAAAAGATGATGATAAAAAACGTCTTTGTTTGAGTAAACAAATTTTAGATGGATTCAGAATAATAGGTTTGAGTATATTTTGAATTATCTAGAGGTTATTAAGTTGTTATATTTTATACATTTGCAGTGTGTAGGATACGCAATCAGTTTTGTAGAATACACTAACTATATATATATATATATATATATATATATATATATATATATATATATATATATATATATATATATATATATATATATATATATATATATATATATATATATATATATATATATATATATATATATATATATATATATATTTATATATATATATATATATATATTTACTGCAACATAGTGCTAAAAATTTAATTCCAAACATTTACGTTTGAATTGGCCAAGTTTTGAAAATAAGCTCTTCATATATCTTTGTTGCATTACATTTATTATCATTAGTATATAACGTATGAGTTTTTACATAACATTGAGTAAAATAGTTAATTAGTGCATTTCTCTTTACTTATTATATTTACTTAGTGCATACTTTTACTGAACTTGGCAAATGTCTTCTTCAAGAAAACGGTGTTTGTTATTTGTTATCTGAGAAGTTTACTCAAGACCCTTTAGAAGAGTATTTTTCAAAACAACGAAGACGCGGAGGAAGTAATGACAACTCAAGTTTGAATGAGTTTAATCGAAATTTTTTGGGATTGAATATTACGGGTGACTGTTTGATAAAAGCACTAAATGGCAATTATCGTGGAAGAGACCATGAAAATATGCAAATTGATACAAATGACAATTCATGTAAAAAAAAAACTAAAAGATCATACAAAAAATATTGATGGGGGGCATCCATAAAGTACGTACACACTAAAACCACAGATTTGGAACCCACCTCCTTGTGCGCAGCTTCCCCATTGGGAACGTATGCATTGTTTATTACTAAAACCCCCACCTTTTAAAATTTTGGGTAAAAAAAACCTAATCAGAGCTTTTTGTTAATTCTCAGTTTTCTTTAAAAGGGTATAAAAGGTTTTAAGCGACGAGCAGCTGGGTGAAAATCCCATAAAGAAAATGTGTGAAAGAAAATGTGTGGCTTTTGTGTAAAAGAGGTATAAAATTTAGTAAAAATTCATTAGAAAAATAGTCAACATGCATACATACTTGCTGTTTTTAATATTCACTCCCTTTGTACGCATTTGGATGACTCCCTTCATACCTGCATACGTACTTTATGAACACCCCAATGTTTGAAATATATATCCAAAGTTGGATATATATTTCAAACATTTATTTATTATTTCTTAATTTCAAATGTTTTTTAAAAAATTTGTTGAAAATTTGTTTTTGTTATATGGTAATATAAATATGGTAATTTTAATAATAATTAATATAGATTTAGTTTTTCACTCATTGTCAAATTAATTGTAAAATGAAAAACAAGAGTTTGCACAGTAGTTATTATTCTGTTTAAATTGACCTAAAATATAAATTTATATTTTTATCAGTCTTTAAAAAAAAGGCAGAACAAGATGTCATGTTATTTTAAATTTGTTTAGCAACTCTAAAGTCATGAGGTTGTATTAATGATATAAAGCTGAATAACATAAAATGCTATAATACAAGGGTGTAGGATTTTTAGTCCATATTTAATAAATGGGGTGGGAATAATTAATGTAAAGGTTGGGGTCGTCAGGAATGGCATCCGGTTGTAAAATATTGCTTAAACTTTTACATAATGGAATTTATATGTCATTATGATTAATCATCCAAACCACACAAGTATGGAAAAATGGATGTAAAACTTACAGAAAAAAAATTGAAAGCCAAAACAAAAAATCTTTAAAAATGCGAGGCACCGTATTGTGGAGAATTTTGTACTCTATATAAAGGTGTAAAAGTTGTTTTAACACGATGAGGCCAAAAAGTCTAAGCAATTAGTGGTCGTCCATAAAGTACGTACGCTTTTTTTCCGCCAAACTCCCCCCCTCCCTCCGCATTTTGCCATACGTTTTTTTAAGTACCT